>NW_028230452.1:17885025-18042814 GCF_043228905.1 Azolla caroliniana
ACAAAATGTATAATTACAGAAACCACCTCACTCAAAGAAAATGGGTGACAACAATGAAGGCATACCAAGCGCCTTCATCACCCATTTGGAACGATCAAAATATGAGAAACGAATGACAAAAGGAAAGGAGCTCGAGGTGCTTGAGGACTTAGATACTATGAAAAGTTTTTTGCACAAGGCTGATCCTTTCCGACAATTGTACTATAGTGTTTATAATGGTGATGTGGGTAATATGCTTGACATATTACCCATGAGACATTATACATTACTCGTTGCAGATATACCATATGGATTCCGGATATCATACGACGATGTACCATACAAATATCCTCAAATAGAGAAGATGGTAAAAGACTTTGTAGAGCTGACCCTGGCTCCATTATGGCAAATCGTTATATTTCATAGTATGGGTCAGGCTTTATCGGTCACTACTGCATTGAAGTTGAGATGCCATGCTACCGAACACATGCATTGGTAAGCTTTATGTTACTATATATTTAATATATGGATTCTATGGTGCTTACTACATATATATTAACTTGTTTCAATTCAATTACAAAATAGGGTTAAAACGAACGTAACTCGTACCCCGGGTGATCAAATGGTGAGCGTTGTGGAGCATTTGTGAGTGGGATATTATGATGATATTTCTAAGAAGAAGGGTTGGGTACATGTGAATGAGCGGAACATCGTCAACTATATCATGTACCTAGCTGTAACGAAGAAATTGCGCCATGTGTCTGGCAACAAGAGTCTTGTAAACCCATATCAAAAGCCCCAACTTGATTAATCTATCGGTCGAGTTGTTCTCGAACCTTGATGATTGGGTGCTCAACTTATTTTCTGGTACACGTTGTCATGAAGGATTTGCTTCACGATATAAAAAAAACTTCAACATTGTATTAAGTAACATTTGAGAGACTTGAACCCATAACCTCACACCCCAAGGACGAAGCATATACCATTAGGACAAGTTATTTTCTATAATTATGTTTTTATCATCATACTTATGACATGTGTGTAGCTTAGATGAGCATGATGGCTACCATGCATCACATGTAAAGCATGTGCGCCAAATGGCGTGACTCTCCACACTAGACTGGACCGTGCTTGACACGAGCAAGGTTCTGTTGTTTGTAAAGTCGTTCGACTTGCTCGACCGTGATAATGTGGGTCTCCTCATGGAGACGAACGAAGGGCTCACGATCGACTGGGTTGTGGTCAAAGGAGTATGCGGTAGGATCAACAAATGGTGAGACTGGAAAGAGGAGGGGTCCTCGACAGTCGGTCCGATGCTAGAGACAAAGGCCGAGCTGGTGCCGAGCCGAATAGAAGAGATGAGACGGTGGCCCGAGTCGGGCCAGGCCTCGATCAACTTAGTCGCGGGACCATCTGAGGTCGCGGCTCTAGAGGAGCTGACGAAGATGGTGCGCGATCTCCAAATCGCCCAGGCCCGAAGGGGTGATGGAGGCCAACCACGAGACCAACGATCGCCGATCGACCAAAGGTGCTTATGGTGTGATGTCGTCGGCCACGCCTGGAGAGACTGTGCCGACTTCGGCGAAGCACTCAGGAATGATGTGGTGTACCTTTGGAATGGCAGGGTGCACGCAAGTGATACCCGCAGAATGCTCGAAGTAAACACCAGACGAGGTGGCATGAAGAGGTTGATGGAGGAGGCTGCATCGCGGCATGTCGAGGCTATCCACTACTCAGCCCCGACCGACATCTGCGTAGGTGGAAAGGCCACTAGCCCTGATGCAAACCCTAGATTTTGGCCAGTGGTACTGGAGACCTTCTCTAAAGTAAAGCTGAAGGAGGGAGAAGCAGACCGTGCAGAAAGACGTGTATGCAATGCCACCGGATGGAGCGACCTGGTTCAGGAGAAAATCGGCTTTGTAGAAGTCGCGTGCCAGAACTACAAGGTTCTGGTCGACGACAAGTGGGCCGAAAAGACCGGAGGAGCGGGCCTTTCAGGGAAGTATGATACCCGGAGCAGACCTAAGAAGAATGATGTCGCTCCGGCTAGATCTCAAGAAAGAGAGAAGGGCAGGGTTCCAAGCTTCCGGTTAAGCTCGGAAATTGAGAAAATGACGGACCTACAAAAGGTCCTAGAAGAGCGAATCCTTGATAGTCGTGTAGAACTCACACTGAGAGAAGTGCTAGGCATAGCAAGGAGAGAGTTCCATGATGGCATCGTGGATCTCGTGTGAATGTTAATGTGCGAAAGCGTCAGACAGAACCGGCTCAGAGAAGGTTTAATGGAAAAGCTTAAAACACAGAGGAGACAAAGAGATCAGAACGTACAACTATATTCAAAAATTAACTCTAAAACTCTGTACATACAACGTGCTAAACAACACTATTTATACAAGTCCATAAAGGACTAACAGAAGTACTGACAGGTACTTCAATGCTCACACGTGCGACTGACACTAATTACGAGATAATGATTACCTAGTAGTCTAGGCTACTACTAGGCTTCCAGTTCCCGCTTGAATCCGGCTCTCCAATCTGGCCGGTTGTTTCCGGATACCATCCAGATACCGATCCGGCTCATCCTTCTGGATGCCGATCCGGATCTGGTTGAGCGTGCTCGCTCAACACTCCCCCTCAAGCTCAACTTCAGGTCGGATCGTGGTGTTAGTGTTTGCGGCAGCCGGTTCTTCGGCCCGGCTCCTTCTGGTATTGCTCCGCCTCGCTCGTGTTCCTCGTTCGGTTCGTTCTTGTTTGTTGCGACCCTTCTGGTTCTGCGCACCTCGACCTCCTTGGTTGGCTTGTTTGCTCAACAGGCCCATTTCAGCTCCCTAGCTGCTGCGACTTCGACGCTTGTCGACCCGTCGGTTCCTTCGTGTTGGCGTCGACTTCCGT
The DNA here is from genome assembly GCF_043228905.1 of Azolla caroliniana. Lineage (NCBI taxonomy): Eukaryota > Viridiplantae > Streptophyta > Polypodiopsida > Salviniales > Salviniaceae > Azolla > Azolla caroliniana. The sequence goes on from NW_028230452.1 coordinate 17,887,897, forward strand.
TGCGTCCGTGTCCGCTTGGCCTTTAGTTGATCCGGCTTCTCTGAATCTTGAACCGAATCGGTTTCCTTCGATTCGTTCTAGCTCTTGTCCGAGTCTGTGTTCTCCAACTCGTCTTCCGGTTCTAGGCCCTTTGTAAAGAATCGGGTATGATTCTTGTGTAGCGGAATAGGTGTGAACTGTGTGTGTGTATGAGAGAGAGAGAGAGAGAGAGAGAGAGAGAGAGAGAGAAAGAGAGACGAGGAGTAAGACACAGAGTATACCCAAGGTAGATTATATTAACACCGGAGAAAGACTCAACATAATACAAGATGGGAGGAGGGTGCTTTATATAGTCACCCTCTCTCTTCATTAACTACAAGACTCATGGAGCATGGGGAATGTGAAAGCTCATAAGTTATGTGTCATAGAATATGATTCTATCACTCATACTAAATGCTAGAATACAAAGAGGTGACATAATGGTGACTCTTGACCGTTGGAGTGTCTATTCACTCTCAAGGTGAGTTCACACACTAGACCAAGTTGAGCTTGATTCTCAACACGCCCCCTCAAGCTCAAGTCGGGTCGGTTTCAAATGGTATTTGAAATCCACTTTGACTCGCGTTCCGGAGTCCGTGTCGACTCGCATTTATGCGGAGTTGCGAAATCCGTGCTCCAGCTTGCGTTGTGCGTGGTTGCAAAGTCTGTGCTTCGGCTTGCGTCTTTCTTCGCGGCTTTGCGCAATAGATCAACTCTTTGCGGCTTCGTTGCGTAGTTGCGTAATCCATGCATTATTACGTAGTGTGCGCGGTATGCGGAATCCATGGGTTATTGCGTAGCCTGGTTATTGCGTAGCGTCTTCAGTACTCCCCCTCAAGCTTGGTAGGTCAGGGATCGTCAATCCGAGATCGGTCATGAATTGCCCTAGCTTGTCGGTGTCAGAACCAAGGATAAAAGATAGAGTGATGGAAGAAGGATATTAGAGAACACGAGAAGAAAGGAACCAAATACTAAGAGAAGAATGGATGTATAAGATAGAGAAAGAAAGAGAATGGATACAAGATATGTAATGAGAGCTAAAGACTGGTGTTGATTCGAATTGATTTGAGAATACATGTGTGCCCTTATTTATAGGTTCCTATAGAATAGCTTAGAGATTTCTAGAATGTTTTAGAATGTTCTAGACCTAGAATGCTCTAGGACATTCTAGAACATTCTAGAATAATCTAGAGTTTTTACAATAATCAATGTAATACAAGAAGTAGATTTTATTATTTTATATAACAATAAGCTATCTTAATGGTTGAGGTTTTCAAGTATGGATTACAAGGTTCGAGGTTCAAGTCCGGGTGACACCATAATGGTCATGTGTTCATGACAGTCGGCTCTTAAGGCTTTAGTGAAGATGTCGGCCGTTTGACGATTGGTGCTAATGTGTTGTAGGTCGACATCGCCAGCTAGAACGCGCTCTTGGATGAAGTGATAGTGCACTTCGATGTGCTTTGTCCGCGCGAGGAACACCGGGTTCCGAGCCAAATATATACTGCTCATGTTGTCACAGTAAAGGGAAGTCGGATCCTTGATGGGTACGCCCAGATCCTTGAGTATCCTTTTGAGACATACGGCTTCACATGCGGCCACTGTCGCGCCTCTGTGCTCGAAAGAGTGACGGTTGGTTGTTTTTTGCTGCTCCAAGATATTGCTCCACTACCAAGGGAAAAAACAAATCCGGAGGTTGATCTTCTATCGGCTTTGTAGCCGGCCCAATCGGTGTCTGTGTACCCCTCGAGTCGTATTGGCATCGCGGTCTTGTAGAGGATGCCGCAATCCATTGTGCCGCTCACATATCTTAAAACTTGCTTAGCGCAATCCAAGTGAGTATCACGCGGTGTTTGCATGAATTGGTTAAGGAGACCAACCGGATAACTGAGATCGGGTCGTGTGATCGTGAGGTAGATGAGACTCCCGATGAGTTGCCGATATTGGGTCGGCTCACACGCTTTGGTGCCGTAGTTCACATCGAGTTTGAGATTGCGATCGAGCGGGGTTGCTGCGGATTTGCACTTAGCCATCCCGAACTTGTATAACAAGTTGAGGACGTAGTGCTGTTGAGAGATCATGATTCCGGCCGGAGTCCGAATTACCTCGATGCCGAGGAAGTAGTGGAGCTCCTTCATGTCCATCATCTCGAACTTGTTGGAAAGGAGGGATTTGACCTTATTGATTTCGACGAGATGCTCACCTCCAATGATTAGATCATGCACATATAAGATGATGACGATCGGACTTACAGAATCGCTTCGTATGTAGAGGGAGTTGTCCGATTTTGACATACGGAAGCCGATTTGATGAAGATATTGTGTGACCTTCGAACGCCAAGCACGCGGTGCTTTCTTGAGGCCATAGAGTGGCTTCTTGAGTTGACATACAACTTTCGGATGGGTGCTTGAGTTGAAATTGGGTGGTTGTATCATGTACACCTCCTCTTCTAATTCGCCTTGTAGAAAGGCGTTCTTGACATCCATTTGATGGAGGTGCCACCCTTTCGCCGCGGCAAGTGCAATTACGGTCCGTACCGTCGTCATCTTTGCCACTAGGGCAAAGGTCTCCTCGTAGTCAACTCCGTGCGTTTGTGCATAGCCTTTCGCTACAAGTCGCGCTTTGTAGCAGGTGACAGAACCGTCAGCGTTGTAATTCACCTTGTAAATCCATCTGCATCCGATCGCCTTTTTGTGTTGTGAGGTGGGAACGAGATCCCACGTGTCGTTCTTGTGTAGTGCCTGCATCTCCTCGTTCATGGCTTCGATCCATTGCGGATCCTTGGCTGCTTCGGAAAATGTTTCCAGTTCGCGTACTGTCGCCACCTTCATCATAAAGGCATAGTGATATGCCATGTAGTCGTTGTAGCCGAATCGGCTGACCGGATTCTTTTCACAGGTGGAGCGATGAAGCTTTTCATTTGCAGAGATGAGGGCTTTCTTAGCTCCGATTGGTACATCAAAGCTGCCGAACTCACTGTCGAGTGAGTGAGTTGACTCATTGTCAAAACCCTAAACCGATCGTCTCGTATTCCGACATTTTCGACTTGCCTTTGTCCATCTTCGGGCTAGGCCATGATGTGCTTTGATCGCTCAAAGGCTCTTGTGGTCCACTCAGTCGGGTCGTGATCGGACTTTTCTTTGAACATGCGCGTAAGGCGATCTTCATCCTCTATCTCTTGTTCGGCGGATTCCGGGTCGAGCGGAATCGGAGTCGAAGTTGTCTTTGGTGCATACCAGGATGCGGACTCGTCAAAAACGACGTCTCGACTTACTCGAGATTTTCGAGTTGAGGGGTTGTAGCACTTCCCCTTTTGCTCCAGTGAGTATTCTACGAGGATACATTTCTCCGACTTCGGGTCGAGCTTTTGACGCTTCTTGTCGGGGATGTGCACGTATGCAATGGAGCCGAATATCCGAAGAATTTTTAGTGCGGAGTGACCTCGTGCATGCCGGATGTTGTACACTGGTTCATTAGGTAGATGACCGTATTTGCAGCTTTGGCCCAATATGACTTGGGCATATGCTTCTCGTTCATCATGGCCCGCGCTACTTCGAGGATGTGCCGATTTTTGCGCTCGGCTACTCCGTTTTGCTGCGGAATGTGTCGGCAAGTGAATTCTCGCCGAATTCCTTCCTTTCGGAGATACGTCGTGAAATCGTCTGAGAAGTACTCCTTGCCACCATCTAATCGAAGGCATCGTACATGACGGCCTGTGGCTTTCTCTACTTCATTCTTGAATTTTTGGAAGTGTCCGAACACTTTGCTCTTTCGCCGCATCGGATAGATCCAAGTGTGCCTAGAGAAGTCGTCGATGAAGAGCAAGTAATATCAGCTTTCGCCGAATGTAGCCATCTGCGCCAGTCCCCATACGTCGGAATGGACTACGTCGAGTAGACCTTTGCTCACGTTCTGCTCTTTCGGGAATGCGTGTCGGTGTTGCTTGCCGAATTGGCATGCTTTGCATACACCTTCAATCTCCTTCTCTTTGAATGTCGGGAGTCCGATGACGACTCCTTTCGATTTCATTGCTTTGAGTTTGTTGAGATTGATGTGGCCAATTCGCTTGTGCCATAGCTCTATGTCGGAGTCGGCTTTCGTGCTTTTTGCGAACATGGCGGATTTCATCTCGTGTGAATCGAGAATGAATAACCAACCCTCTCTTCTTCCGCGTGTGATGAGTCGGTGCTCTTTTTCGATGAAGCAACCGCCTTGATTAAATCGAACTTGCATCCCTTGCTCTACAATTTGGCCGACGGAGACCAAGATCTTCGTAATGGTCAGTACATGCAAGAAATTTTTAATGTAATTTTGCTTACCTTCATTTCCGAACGGAACATTGCCGATGTGCTGAATCGGGTGCGTAGTATCGTCTCCAGTTTCGACATAGGCGGGTCGGTCCGGCTCTCGAAGTTCTCGGAACCATTCTTGATGCGATGTCATATGGTTCGAGGCACTGGAATCGACGAACCATACGTTTTTCAGACCGGAGGCACTAGTTGAGGTAGAGGCCAACATAGAGTTTGCCCTATGTTTAATCATGAACATTCCGCCATGGTTGGAGTTGTGTGCATACATTCCGCCACGATCTTCGTAGTTGGAGTTGTGCCCGTGCATTCCGCCACGATCCTCGTAGTTGGAGTTGTGCCTGTACATTCCGCTATACTCTTCGTAGTCGGAATTGTGCGCGTAATTCGTGAGTTGTCGGCTTGTGGAAGCCGATTCACACATCTTCTTTCGGCATTCTTCTTCGTGGTGGCCTAGATTTCTGCAATATCCGCATTCGGTTGCATTTTGACGGCTCGGGCCAGAGTGGAAGCTCCCCCTTCTTGCGAAGGTTCCTCGTTTGCTTCCGTTTTGCGGCCGAAATTGGGAGTTGTTGTCGTAAGTCAGACCTCGTCCGCCTTGTCCTTGGCCGAATCGGCCCCTCGCTCGTCTGCGTCTTCTTCCTCCGTTCAAGTGCGTGTAGAGCATGTGGCCTTCCGACTCATTGCTCCTTGTACGCATGTGGTTTTCTTCGACCAATAGCATTGATTGGAGCTCGAAAAAGGAGGGAAATTTCTCCTTTGCTAGAACGGTGGTTTGCATCGCGCCGAACCGTGGTGCGAGGCCGCCGAGGCATATTTGCACCATCTCATCATCATCTATACTTACGCTTATCAAGCCGAGCGAGTCGCAAAGCTCCTTGATCTTCAAGGTGTATGTCGTGATGGACATGTCCCTTTGTTGAATGTTGGTCAACTCTTGGCGGAGTTGAAGCCTTCTTGCGGTTGTGTTCACCGCGAAAATCTTTCGTAGATTTTCCCATGCCTCCTTTGGCGTCTTGGCTTTGCGAATGTAGCCGAGCATGTGATTGTGAACACATGTCTCCAAGCAATACATCACGCGGCTTGCGGCTTGCTCCCATGTCGCGTATCCGGGAGCCACTTCGGCAGGTCGGTCTTCGTGCTCTCCTTTGATATAGCTCCAATAGCCTTGTCCGACAAGGTATTGGTGCATCTTGTACTCCCAAGATGCAAAGTTGTTTCGATCCAACTTCTTGGTAAGGAGAGCGCTCCCCATTTGAGTATTCATTATGTCGATTCTTCTTCTCTCTTCGAATGCGAGCTATGTAGCGAACCTATGATAGCGATTAGCCGGTTCTTGGTCGTCGGCGTAGAGCACAACACACGATCACGATGAGGAGAATGGGCTAGATCGAGCTACCAAACCTCTCTGATACCATGTAAAGAATCGGGTATGATTCTTGTGTAGTAGAATAGGTGTGAACTTTGTGTGTGTATGAGAGAGAGAGAGAGAGAGAGAGAGAGAGAGAGAGAGAGAGAGAAAGAGAGACGAGGAGTAAGACACAGAGTATACGCAAGGTAGATTATATTAACAAAGGAGAAAGACTCAACATAATACAAGGTGGGAGGAGGGTGCTTTATATAGTCACCCTCTCTCTTCATTAACTACAAGACTCATGGAGCATGGGGAATGTGAAAGCTCATAAGTTATGTGTCATAGAATATGATTCTATCACTCATACTAAATGCTAGAATACAAAGAGGTGACATAATGGTGACTCTTGACCGTTGGAGTGTCTATTCACTCTCAAGGCGAGTTCACACACTAGACCAAGTTGAGCTTGATTCTCAACACCCTTCACCACACCGGACCACGTCCGGGTCTTGGCTGTTTTCTTCCGGCCGGCTTTGTCCTTCTTGACTATGCCGCTACTTGTTTTGACCTTTTCAGATGTGCCGACTCCTTTGGTCAGCTTGACTTCCTTTTTCCTCTTGTCTCCCCCTTTGTTGGTTCTTTCTTCCTCACCGGCTCCTTGTCCGGTGCCATCTGTTCCCTTTCCTTTTCTCCCCCTCTAGTGCAACACGTCGAGATGCTGAACACCAAGCATTTCGGTGAAGTGCTGCAACTTGTCCGATCCGAGTAGTTTGGTGAAGATATCAGCAATTTGCCGATCCGTCTGAACATACTGAAGTTCTACTTTACCGCTCAAAACCCGCTCATGCACAAAGTGATAGTGGACTTCTATGTGCTTCGTCCGAGCATGGAACACGGGGTTCTTGGCGAGCTGAATGCTGCTCATGTTGTCACAATAGAGCAGGATCGGGGTCGGGACCTCAAACCGCAGGTCTTGCAGCAGTCGCCGAAGCCATATGGCTTCACAGGTGGCATTGGTAGCGCCCCGATATTCAGCCTCAGTGCTTGACAGAGCCACTATTGACTGCTTTTTGCTGCTCCACACAACAACTGTGCTACCTAGAGAAAACATGTAACCGGAGGTGGATCGACGATCCGAATGCATCACCAGCCCAGTCGGCATCTATATATCCGACTAGTTCTTCAGTTATACCATGCCGGTATAACAGTTCCGAATCCTTCGTGCCGTTCACATACCGGAGTATTCGATGTGCGCAATGAAGGTGCTCGACGGTCGGCTTTTGCACTAACTGGCTGATCACTCCGACCGGGTAACTGAGGTCAGGTCGAGTGATTGTTAAGTATATCAGGCTTCCGACGATTTGTCGGAACCATTTCTCATCACAGGCTGGTCCAGAGTTGGGACGGAGCTTCTGGTTTTGGTCTAGGGGTGTGGACATAGGTCGGCACTCCGTCATACCGAACGTGTACAACATATTCAACACATAGTGTCGTTGTGAGAGCAATATGCCGTCTGGGGTTTGGATCACCTCGATCCTGAGAAAATAATGAAGGTCCCCCAGGTCCTTCATCTCAAATGCGTCCAATAGTTGGGACTTTACTCGACCGATTTCATTGAGTCTGGGTCTGGTGATGACAAAATCATCCACATAAAGTAGGATACAAACCGGACCGTTTGGACCTTGCCGGATGAACAACGACGAGTTAGATTTAGAGGTCACAAACTCCATCTTACGCAACCGGTGCGTGATCTTCGCATTCCAAGCTCGGAGGGCTTGTTTCAGACCGTAAAGTGACTTTTGAGCTGGCACACCGCTGACTTGTTCATCTCCGACTAAAAACTGGGAGGTTGGATCATATAGACCCGTTCTTGAAGGTCACCTTGAAGAAACACATTCTTCACATCCATCTGGTGAAGATGCCACCCCCTTGCCGCGGTAACCGCTAGTACCACATGAACCGTCATCATCTTCACTACCGGGGCGAAGGTCTCGTCATAATCGATTCCTTGGGTCTGTGTGTATCCCTTTGCCACTAACTGGGCCTTGTACCAGTGAACCAAACCGACGGCATTGTACTTGAAAAGAATGGCGTGCGGAAGCAATATAGGAAACCGAATAACAGAAAACGCAGGTTTAATGGAAAGCTTAGGTTTGCACAGTACACACGGGAGAGACAGAGAGAGTAAAAACCAGAATTATGTTAAAAAATAATACTCAATCTATACATAGTGTGTGTTCAATGAACACTTTTATAGAAGTCCTTTTCGAACTGACAGAAGTACTGACAGTACTTCAATGCTCATTAAGTAGCCCCTACACTAACTCCCAAATATATTCCTTGCGGAATATCTTTCCGATGGCCTCCCGGTTTCTGCACCGATCCGGCCTTCCTACGCACCGGTCTGCGTACCGGTTTCCAACGGATCCGGCCGATGTTGAGCTTGTCTCAACACTCCCCTTCAAGCTCATCTTGAGGCTCTTCCGGATCTTCTGGATCACCGTTCCGGTTCCTCCTGGCTCCACGCCTCGCTCGCGCTCCTCGGCCTGTTCGACTCCGCGCGCTTCGATCCTTCCAGTCGGCTTGTCTGCTCCCACGGCCCTTTACAACTCCCTTGTTGTCGCGGTGTTGGTGCTTCTGCTACTGCCTTCTTTTCCGCTCAGCCCTCAGTTGATTCAGTGTATCCGAATCAAACATCCGATCGGTTTTTGCTCTCGTCCGAGTTGGTTGTCTCCAACTCATCTTCGGTCTTCTCGCCTTTGACGGCGTCATCTCCCCCATGCTTGGTTGGCTTCGGCTCTTTCTTTCGGCTGCTCCCCTTATGTCCGCTTTTGGACTCTTCCACGGATCCGCCCTTGGCTTCTTCAACCGATCTGAAGTCGAATTCGTCACCTGACTCGGTGTCTGACTCGGTTGCGCGGCCTCTTCCGCTCCTTTCCTCCTCCCTTCCATGGTCATCCGGGACGTCTCTCTCCCTCAAGTTTGGCACGTCGAGGTGACGCAACCCAAGCGCACCCGAGCACTGCTGCAACTTATCCAGACCAAGAGGCTTGGTGAAGATGTCGGCGGTTTGACGATCCGTCGGAACATACTGAAGTTCGACTTCACCGAAGAGGACATGCTCACGGACAAAATGGTAGTGCACCTCAATGTGCTTGGTTCGTGCGTGGAAAATGGGGTTCTTCGCGAGCTGGATGCTGCTGAGGTTGTTGCAGTAGATCATCGTCGAATCAGACACCTCCTCTTGCAGGTCCTTAAGTAGCCGCTTCAACCATATGGCTTCGCATGTCGCGACAGCCGCTCCTCGGTACTCATCTTCGGTGCTCAACAGTGCAACTATCGACTGCTTCTTACTGCTCCACGCGATCGCGGCACTCCCAAGAGAGAACGCGTATCCGGATGTGGATCGGCAATTAGTGGCGTTGCCAACCCAATCAACATCAGTGTAGCCGACCAACTGCGAGGTTGTACCGGTCCGATATAGCAGTCCCCGATCCTTAGTGCCACTTACGTACCGCAGTACATGTTGCGCACACTGAAGGTGCTCCTTGGTAGGTTGCGCCATGAACTGACTGATCACCCCGACCGGATAACTGAGATCGGGTCGGGTGATTGTCAAGTAGATAAGGCTTCCGACAATTTGTCGGAACCTTGTCGGGTCGCATACCTTTCCGAAATTGGGGCGAAGCTTGACGGTTCTATCTAGAGAAGTCGACACGGACTTACAGTCAGCCATCCCAAATTTGAAGAGCATACTCAGCACATAATGGCATTGGCTGATCAATATGCCTTCGGGGGTACGGGTCACTTCGATCCCGAGGAAGTAATGAAGATCCCCCAGATCCTTCATGTCGAACGATGCCGCAAGTTGGAGCTTCACGCGGTCGATTTCACCTAGGTCGGTGCCGGTGATGACCAAGTCATCAACATATAGTAAAATACTGACCGAACCAAGTCGACCTTTCCAGATGAACAGGGAAGAGTCTGATTTTGACGTTGCAAAACCAATCCGATGCAGTTGCTGCGTGATCTTTGCGTTCCAGGCACGCGGGGCTTGCTTCAGTCCGTAAAGGGACTTCTTCAATAGGCACATTGCCGACGTGTTCGTTCCGGAGTGAAATCCGGGGGGCTCTAACATGTACACCTGTTCCTCAAGCTCACCTTGTAGGAACACATTCTTTACATCCATCTGATGTAAGTGCCACCCCTTTGTCATAGCTATCGTGAGCAAAACACGGACGGTCATCAACTTCGCGATCGGCGCAAACGTCTCATCGTAGTCGATGCCGTGTTTCTACATGTAGCCTTTTGCCACTAACCGGGCCTTGTATCGGTTGACTGAGCTGTCAGTGTTGTACTTGACCTTGTACACCCACCTACATCCGATCGGCTTCACACCCTTCGGTGCGTCAACCAGGTCCCAGGTCTCGTTTTCCACCAATGCGTGCATCTCTTCCTCCATCGCGGCACGCCAATTTGCGTCCTTAGCCGCTTCTGCGTAGCTCTCCGGCTCATGCACTTCCGCTACACAGCTCGTGTACGCATAATGATGTTCCATGTACTCGTTGTATCCGAACCACACAACTAGGTTCTTCTGGCGGGTAGATCGGTGTAATTGCTCATTAGCCGTTGTCGAGGCTTTCTTGACCGACGTGGACTTTGGTCTCGAAGACCCGCCGTCACTTCCCTCGGAGTCGGAATCGCGTCGATCCGACTCGTTCCTATCCGTGCCGTAATCCGACACCTTCTTCTTCCCTTTTTCTTTGTGCGTAAGCCGTCTCCTCGGCTTCCTGCGCGGGGAATGCACGGCCAAGTCTCCACTACTCGCCGGCTCTTCATCGGACTGGTCGAACCGACTCAGTTGTCCATTCGGTCCACTTAACCGAAACAAAATCGGACTCTCTTCGCGGGTCCCGATTTCAGGCTCATCCGAAGGCATCTCGGCCTCGCTGACCTCATTGCCAGAATTCAGATTGGAGGTGAGGTCCGGAGTCGGAGGTAAGTACCAAGACACGGACTTGTCAAACACAACGTCGCGGCTCACGGGCGCTTGTTTGGTGCGCGGGTTGTAACACTTATAACCCTTCTGCTCGTTTGAGTAAATGACCAAGATACATTTCTCGGCCTTTGCATCCAGCTTTCTCCGTTACTCCTTCGGCACATGCACATAGGCAATGCTATCGAAAACGCGTAAGTGTCGCAAGTTCGGCTTCGTTCCGAAGTATAGCTCGCGCGCCAACACTTTTTCTCCGATCCGATTCTGGATGTATACCACAGTCCTTACAACCTCGGCCCAGTAGAACTTGGGCAAGCTCTTCTCCTCCAGCATTGCCCGTGTCGCTTCCACAACCGACCGATTTTTTCTCTCGGCCACACCGTTTTGCTCTGGCGTGTATCTACAACTGAATTCACGCCGAATTCTCATCTGTTGTAGATAATCGTTGAATTGACCGGAAAAGTATTCTTTTCCACCATCCAACCGCAAACACTTGATCTTTCTTCCTGTTTCCGTTTCCACGAACCCTTTGAGGTTCCGGAAACAATTGAAGATTTCTCTCTTCCTCTCAATGAGGTAGATCCACGTGTGCCGCACGTAGTCGTCGATGAAGGAGACGAAATATCAGCTCCCGCCAAGACTAACGTTTTGTGCCTGCCCCCACACATCAGAGTGTATCAAGTCGAGCTTGTTCCAGCTCCGGTTACGCTCGTTGGGGAAAGGAAGTCAATGCTGCTTCTCAAGCTGGCAGGCTTCACAAATTTGTGCCTTTCGGCCACTAAATTTGGGCAATCCGAACACCACTTGTTTCGATTGCAGGTCTTGAAGCCGCTGGTAGTTGACATGGCCTATTCGCTTGTGCCATAAGTCGATGTCCGACTCGACATTTTGTCCCTTCGTGAACATTGCGGTGCCACCGTTAGTAGAGTCGAGGATGAACATCCTCCCATCTCTATGCCCTTGCGCAATGACACAGCCTTCTTCCTCAATGCAGCACCCGAGGTGTGTAAACCGGACCTCCATCCCTTGGTCGACGATCTATTCGACCGACACTAAGTTCTTCGTGATTGTCGGAACGTGTAGCACGTTCATGAGTTTCCCTTTTTGCTCGACATGGCTCAGGGGAACTTCTTCGACATTCGTGATCGGATGCGGAGTGTCTTCTCCGGTTGTGACTACTCCCGGTTGCATCGGGTTTTCAAGGTACGAGAACCACTCCTTATGGTTTGTCATGTGATTTGACGTGCCGGAGTCGACGTACCACACCTCGTCTGATTTTGGAGTGGTCTGCTTCATTGAGTTTGCTTCGTGTCTCACCACGAAGGCAGACCCTTTTCCGACTTTTCCGGATCCTTCGGCATAGTGCGATAACTGCCGGTTTCCTTTGTCGGTATGTCTGGAACCAGATCTGGAACCGGTCCTCTCCGACTCAGCGCGCTTTTTCCAACACTCACTCTCCCTATGGCCTTTCTTGCCACAATACTAGCATTCCGTGGCGGGTTTCCCTTGCCGGTTCTCATCGCCTCGACTCCCCCTGTTTCCGGAGGGTCCGGAATTGCTGTCGTCATCATTTCGGCCGCCTCCATTGCGTACTGACTTGCCTCGTCCTCCATGTTCACGGGGCCTATCTCCCTCCGTGTACATCATCTTGCTATTGGTGTGCGTGCTCGTTGACGCACCCGCGTGGTTCTCCTCTATCAGAAGCATCGACTGTAAGTCAAAAAAGGACGGCGTATTCTCGTGGGTACACACAACAGTTTGGAACGTACTGAACTTCGATGCCAAACCCCCGAGACAGACCTTGACCATCTCGCTTTCCTCGATGTTCACATCGATAGAAGCGAACGAGTCTTATATGTCCTTGATCTTCGAGGTATAGTCAGCCACCAACAAATCACATTGTCGTAGGTTGCTCAACTCCTGTCGGAGCTGAAGTTTCCTGGTTGTGGTGCTCATGGCAAAGATCTGCTTCAGATTTTCCCATGCACCCTTCGGCGTTTTTGCATCCCAAACGTAGCTTAATAGCTGTTCACCCACACAAGACGCGAAATAGTATAGCACTCTGCTCGCCGATTGTTCCCACGCCAGGAAGTCTTTGTGTGTCGATTCGGGTGCCGCGTCATTCGCTCCTTCGACATAGCTCCAGTAACCGTGCGCAAGCAAGCACCGGTGCATCTTGTAGAACCAAGATGCGTAGTTGGTTCTGTCGAGCTTCTCCGTCGAAAGCAAGCTAGCCATTCCTCTACCCATCGGTTTTCTTGTTCTTCTTCGTTGGTTTTTCCTTCAAGCAAAGTCGATTGCAGTGGTTCTCAACCCTCGCGCTCTGATGCCCTGAAAAGAATGGCGTGCAGAAGCAATATAGGAAACTGAACAATAGAAAACGCAGGTTTAATGGAAAGCTTAGGTTTGCACAATATACACGGGAGAGACAGAGAGAGTAAAAACTAGAATTATATTAAAAAATAATACTCAATCTATACATAGTGTGTGTTCAATGAACACTTTTATACAAGTCCTTTTCGGACTGACAGAAGTACTGACAATACTTCAATGCTCATTAAGGAGCCCCTACACTAACTCCCAAATATATTCCTTGCGGAATATCTTTCCGATGGCCTCCCGGTTTCTGCACGGATCCGACCTTCCTACGCACCGGTCTACGTACCGGTTTCCAACCAATCCGGCCTAACCAATTGGTCCCAACAATCCGGTCCTCGACTTGCTCAGCCGATCCGGCCAATGTTGAGCTTGTCTCTCAACAGTACTTTACCTTGTACACTCATTTGCAACCGATCGGTTTACAGTGCTGGGGAGGGTCAACGAGGTCCCATGTGTCGTTGGCATCTAGTGCTCGCATTTCTTCCTCCATAGAGGCACGCCAATTTGCGTCCTTTGCCGCTTTTGTGTAGCTCTTCGGCTCACACACTTTCGCCACCTTAGTCATGAACACATAATGATGCGCCATGTACTCATTGTACTCGTACCGCGTAACGGGGTTCTTCAAGCGGGAAGACCAGCGTAACTTGGTATTACTCGGTTTGGGGCCCTTCTTGGGCAAGTCGGACTTTGTCCTCGAAGATCCACCTTCATCCTCTCCGGAGTCGGATTCACTCCGATCCGACTCAACGTTGCCAGTTTCGTATTCCGGCATCTTCTTCTTCCCCTTCTCTTTGCGTGTGAACTGTCTCCTCAGTTCCTTGCGCGGGGAGAGCATGGCAGAGTCTCCACTACTTGCCAGTTCCTCATCCGACTGGTCATCCCGACTCAGTCACTCATTCGGTCCACTTAGCCGGAATCACATCGGACTCTCTTCTAGAGTGCCGAAGTCTTCATCTTCTACCTAGACCTCCTCAGGCTCACTAGCCTCATCTTCCGGAATCGGGTTTTCGTCGGGAGTTGGAGTCAGTAAGGAGTACCATGATGCCATCTCATCAAACTCGACATCTCGGCTTACTCGGACCTGCTTAGTTCGGGGGTTATAGCACTTATACCCCTTTTGCTCATGCGAGTAACCGACTAGAATGCACTTCTCCGACTTCGGATCTAGCTTCCTCCGCTTCCCATCTGGTACATGCACATATGCTATGCTACCGAATATCCAAAGGTGTCTCAAATTCGGCTTTCGCCCGAAATACAGCGCATGTGTTGACACCTTGTCACTGATCCGGTTTTGGATGTAGACGGTTGTCCGGACCGCCTCCGCCCGGTAGAAATGGGGCATGCTCTTCTCCTCTAGCATTGCCCTTGCCGTGTCGACAATCGACCGATTCTTCCTTTTGGCCACACTGTTTTGCTCTAGTGTGTACCTGCAGCTGAATTCTCTCTTAATTCCGTTTTGTTGCATATAACTGTTGAATTGGCCGGAAAAGTATTCTTTCCCGCCATTTGACCGCAAGCACTTGATCTTCCTCTCCGTTTCCCATTCAACCAAGCTTTGAAGGTTTTGGAAACACTCAAAGACTTCGCTCTTCCTCTCGATGAGGTAGATCCACGTGTGCCAGCTATAGTCGTCGATGAAGGAGACAAAATACCGACTCCCACCAAGACTAACGTTTTGTGTTGGTCCTCATACATCCGAATGGATTAATTCGAGCTTGTTATGGCTCCGGTTTCAATCGGTGGGGAATGGAAGCCGGTGTTGCTTACAGAGTTGGTAGGCTTCACAAATTTCGGCAAACCGAAAACGACTTGTTTCAATTGCAGGTCTTGAAGCCTCCGATAATTGACGTGGCTGATCCGCTTGTGCCACAGGTCGATGTTCGATTCGACCTTCTGCCCTTTCGTAAACATAGTGGTGTAGGCATCATTAGTGTTGAGGATGAACATCCTCCCGTCTCTACGCCCTTGCGCAATTATCCAGCCGTCTTCCTCGATAAAGCACCCTAGGTGCGTAAACCGCACCTGCATCCCCTGGTCGGCAATTTGCCCAACTAACACTAGGTTCTTTCTGATAGTCGAAACGTGTAGTACATTGTCATGGAGAAAACCGTCCCTAGGAGGAAACGAGAGAAACCGTGCACGAACCAGCCCGTCCATGTGTGGGCGTGTGAATTGATAACTTGTACATAATTATGTGTAGGGAGGCTGATGTAAATATACTAGGTGCGACACATTTATTAGGAAATCGATGTGTATCTCTGTCCGAAGGGACACAGAATAAAGTAATGACTGTGACTGAAGGAGAAGGGACTCTCCCCAACGACCTACATAAGGAAGAAGAGAAGGAAGAACAGACCATCGTGCGTTAGCGAGGACGAAGTGTTGTCGAGCCGTGTACCGAGCTCTCTCTCTCCTCCTTCAGTTGTCATTCTCGGCGGGTTTTTTTTGGAGATCGTCGCCTTTACTGTTGGGAAATCGTCTCTTCGATTCACCTTCACCTCTCGGCCACAACCGAGTAAGCGCAAATCAATGGAGCAGAAAATAGGAACCACAAAGAGAAACAAAACGCGAACACACAGGGATTAACGTGGAAAACCCTAGACGGGAAAAAACCACGGTAGTACAAGACTCCAAACCAACACTATACAGAGAAGTATACAATGACGAGCTGCAAGGCGACGACCTTGAGCTCGCTGTCCTCGCCACAGGAGGCGGAAAATACAAAGAGGCGTCGTCCTCTTCCTCTCTCGCGCTCTATCTCTCTCTCTCTCTCACGGCTGCTCCCTCTTCACTCCTCTTGAGTGGAAAAACAGAAAAATGATAAGCAACATCAAAACAGTTTGCCCTAAGTCATATTTATACATATATGACTTTGGGGCTATTTACAACTATAGCCTCAGGGGCCCATAGCAGACATATTCACGGATATGTCCCTGCATTCGGGTCGCTCTCCGGGTACATTCGTCATCCGGCTCCGAAGTCGGGGTCTTCATCATTCGGTTCCGAAACCGAAACCGGGCTTGTCGGCATTCATCTTCGACATCCGACCATCCCATCCGAAGGGACCGTAGTCCCGACAAACTCCCCCTTCACTTCGGCATGGGATGTCTTTCCAATCCGATCCTCTTCCGGCATGCTTCCAGCTTGTCGGGTGTGAGCACCTTGGTCAGCATATCCGACCCGTTCTCGTCCGTGTGGATCTTTGTCAGCACGAACTCCTTGTCTTCTATCCTTTCCCGGATCCAGTGATATCTTCGCTGGATGTGCTTCGTCCGGGAGTGATAGGCTGCGTTCTTCGCAAGGTGAATTGCACTCTGACTGTCGCAGTAGAGTCGGTACTCCTCCTGCCGGATACCAAGCTCTCTAATGAAGTCCTTCATCCATATTATTTCCTTGCCGGCTTCAACAGCTGCCATGTACTCCGCCTCCGTGGTTGACAACGCAACCGTCTTCTGCAGCCTCGACTGCCACGAAACAGCCCCCCCTGCATACGTCATCACATACCCTGATGTGGACCGGCTGGTATCTGCATCAGCCGACATATCCGAATCGGTGAAGCCGTCGAGTTCGGGCTTACCGGAGCCGAATCGGAGGCACACGTTTGCCGTGCCCTTCAGGTATCGGAGTATCCACTTGGCCGCGTTCCAATGCTCTTTGCCGGGATTGCTCATGTACCGGCTCACCACTCCGACTGCATATCCTATGTCCGGTCTCGTACACACCATGGCGTACATCAAGCTCCCGACGGCTGAGGCATACGGCACTTTCATCATATCCTCCTTTTCAGCCTTTGTCTTGGGACTTTGCTTGCTGGACAGCTTGCAGTTTGCCGGGAGGGTCGATCCGACCGGTCTTGCTTCCGACATGTTGAACCGGTGAAGCACCTTCGTCACGTACTTCTCCTGAGACAGCCACAACTGCTTCTTCTTCCGGTCCCGGATGATGTGCATCCCTAGTATTTGCCTCGCCGGACCCAGGTCCTTCATTGAGAAGGTTCGGTGAAGAGCCTTCTTCAGCATCCGTATCTTGACCTGGTCCCGTCCGACGATCAACATGTCGTCCACGTACAGGAGGAGTATTAGAAAGTCTCCTCCCTCGAACTTCTTCACAAACACGCAGTGGTCGGACTGCGTTTTGAGGTACCCTTCGTCGGTCATGAAGGAGTCGAACTTCCGGTACCATTGCCGGGGAGCCTGCTTCAGTCCGTAAAGGCTCTTCTTCAACCGGCATACCAGGTGCTCCTTCCCTTTCTTCTCGAATCCTTCCGGTTGCTGCATGTAGATCTCTTCATCGAGGTCACCGTGAAGGAATGCCGTCTTCACGTCCATCTGTTCTACCTCGAGGTCCATGCTTGCCGCTATGCTCAGCACCGTCCGGATGGAGGTCATCTTCACTACCGGGGCAAATATCTCGTCGAAGTCGACGCCCTTCTTCTGCTGAAACCCCTTCACCACGATCCTGGCTTTGTATCTCGGAGGGTTTCCGGCATCTCCCGGTTTCAGCTTGAACACCCACTTGTTCGAAGTGCCCGCTTTCCTTTCGGCAACTCCACAAGTTCATATGTGTGGTTCTCATGCAGGGAATCCATCTCGTCCTGCATGGCACTCAACCACCTGCGGCTCTGGGTGTCATGTTTTGCTTCTTCAAAGCTCTCCGGCTCCCCCTCGTCGGTTAGCAGCACGTGCTCTGGTTCCGGAAATCTCCGGGGGGCCCTTCTCTCTCTTAGAGGATATCTCCGTTCCGGAGCTTCGGTAATCGGTTCTTCCGATTCTTCTTCATCCGAATCCATTTCGGGATCGGGGCCGGTTCCAGTATCATTTTCATCTTCTTCGGCCGGTTCTGTTTCTTCACCGTCTTCGGCCGGATCCTCGAGTGCTAACCGGTCCCTTGCCGGTCGGGACTGCTCCTCGTAGAGTTGATCCTCACCGGTCGACTTGGAGCTCTTCATCTTCTTCTCCGACTCCCAGTCGGCGAGTGTCTTGTCCTCCATGAAGATGATGTCTCGACTCCTGAATATCTTCTTGTCGACCGGGTCCCATACTCGGTAGCCGAACTCGTCGTCGCCGTAACCGAGGAATATGCATGGCCGGGTCTTTGGGTCTAGCTTTCCTCTCCGGTCTTTTGCCACATGCACGTATGCGAGACACCCGAACACCTTCAGATGCCGGTAGGACACTTCCTTACCGGTCCACACTTTCTGCGGCGTGTCTCCGTCCAAAGGTACTGAGGGTGATCTGTCTATCACGTATGTCGCCGTCGACATTGCCTCAGCCCAAAACCCCTTGGGTAATTTCGCGTGTGCCAGCATACTCCGGACCCTCTCCATTATGGTCCGGTTCATCCTCTCGGCCAGCCCGTTCAGTTCCGGCGTCTTCGGCACAGTAAACTCGAGTCGGATTCCCTTCGAGCGACAGTACTCCTGGAACTGCCCCCGGTATTCCCCTCCGTTATCCGCTCGTATCGCTTTCAGCTTCTTGCCGGATTCCCTTTCCACTCTCGCGTGGAGTTCCTTGAAGACGCACAACACTTGGTCCTTTGTCTTCAACGGTGCGGTCCACAGCTTCCGGCTGTGATCATCAATGAATGTTACGAAGTACTGGGCTCCGCCATGTGACTTCGTTTCTACCTGATACACATCAGTGTGCACCAACTCCAATGGT
This sequence comes from Azolla caroliniana, assembly GCF_043228905.1. Lineage (NCBI taxonomy): Eukaryota > Viridiplantae > Streptophyta > Polypodiopsida > Salviniales > Salviniaceae > Azolla > Azolla caroliniana. The sequence continues at coordinate 17,906,611 of NW_028230452.1, forward strand.
GCGCTACGTCTCGTCGGTGGCCTTGAGTGGAAAGAGGTTCGGTTCTGCTTACCGGCCAGGCAATCGGTGCACTTCTCCAGGTGCACATGCTTCACTGGAATAAGGTTGTCTTCTGCAAGCCTCTTCATCCCCTTCTCACTCATGTGGCACAGTCTTTTGTGCCACAGCTCACCGGCAGTGTCGGCTGCCACATTCAGCTCTTCCGGACATAACCGGGCATTCATCAGGTACAGTGTGTTGTCTTTCCGGGCCCGAGCCACTATCAGGCTCCCCTTGCTGAACTTCATTACGCCGTTCTGGATGCTACCTGTGTAGCCTTCATCGTCTAGCCTCCCGGCCGAAATCAGGTTCAATCGAACCTCCGGAACGTGTCGGACATCCTTCAGCAGCATTTTGCATCCGGTCGGGGTTGTCAACCACACGTCTCCTATGCCGGCAATCCGGCACGTACCTTCATTCCCCATCCGAACACAACCATGCTCACCGGCTGTGTAGGATGAGAAGTATCTTCTCTCCGGGGTCAGGTGGAACGATGCTCCGGAATCGACCACCCAGGTCGTCTCATCGCCGGCAATGTTTAGTTCACCTTCTTCGGTGATGAGCATGATTTCTTCCTCACTTGCCGCGAGTGCCGTTGTTCCTTTCCGGTCCTGCCCTCGCCGATCCGAACCTCTCCGGTCCGTGGCTCCCCGGTATGCACCGTTTCTCTCCGGTGACTTCTTCGAATCGGTGTCGTCGGCTCCGTTGTCTTTTCGGTAATGCCGACAATTCTTTCGGAAGTGCCCCGGCTTCCCACAGTGGAAGCATGTGGGCCTTCCTCTTGACTGCGACCGGGTCCCCGACTTCTCCCGTCTTTGCGGACTCCGGTTCCATTGTCTTCCCCGATCCGATTCGGTAAGCAGCGCCTTCGAGTCGGAGGCCGGTTCTTTATCTCTCCGACGCGCTTCTTCGTTCAAAATACTTGTCTTTACCGTTTGTAAGGACAAGTTATCTTCGGTGCAGGACGTGCTGAGAGTCACCACCAAGTTCTCCCAGCTTTCCGGCAATGTACACATCAGGATGATGGCTTGCATTGCATCCTCCAACGGGAACTTGATCGCCGCAAGCTGATTCACGAATCCCATGAACGTGCTTACGTGTTCCACCATACTCTCGCCGTCCCGGTACTTGAGATTCACTATCTTCCTCATCAGAGAGGTCCGGTTCAACGCATTCTTCCTCTCGTAGAGGCCTGACAGCTTCTTCCACATCTCATATGCGTTGGTGTCGTTCGCCACATGTTGTAGGACGCTTACATCGACATATTGTCGGATCGTCGCTACGGCTTTCCGGTTCAGGAGTTTCCACTCCGACTCAAGTACCCCCTTCGGTATTTCCGACCTGTCAATCGGTTCGTACAGGTCCTGAACAATCAGAAGATCCTCCATCTTGATCTTCCAGTCGGCGTAATTCTGCGCATTCAGCACCATCATCCCCGGCTGCCCGCTGCCGCCGCCTTCCATTTTCTGCAGCAGTTCGCTCTGATACCAGATTGTTGGGAAATCGTCTCTTCGATTCACCTTCACCTCTCGGCCACAACCGAGTAAGCGCAAATCAATGGAGCAGAAAATAGGAACCACAAACAGAAACAAAACGCGAACACACAGGGATTAACGTGGAAAACCCTAGACGGGAAAAAACCACGGGAGTACAAGACTCCAAACCAACACTATACAGAGAAGTATACAATGACGAGCTGCAAGGCGACGACCTTGAGCTCGCTGTCCTCGCCACAGGAGGCGGAAAATACAAAGAGGCGTCGTCCTCTTCCTCTCTCGCGCTCTATCTCTCTCTCTCTCTCTCATGGCTGCTCCCTCTTCACTCCTCTTGAGTGGAAAAACAGAAAAATGATAAGCAACATCAAAACAGTTTGCCCTAAGTCATATTTATACATATATGACTTTGGGGCTATTTACAACTATAGCCTCAGGGGCCCATAGCAGACATATTCACGGATATGTCCCTGCATTCGGGTCGCTCTCCGGGTACATTCGTCATCCGGCTCCGAAGTCGGGGTCTTCATCATTCGGTTCCGAAACCGAAACCGGGCTTGTCGGCATTCATCTTCGACATCCGACCATCCCATCCGAAGGGACCGTAGTCCCGACATTTACTTCGTGGATAGCCCGTGCGCTTCCATCAGAGGCTCTCCCTTCACATTTCTGTGCTTGGCGTGTGACGCCTGTGTGTGTGTGGGTGGACTCTCATGTTGGGTCCGTTGCCGGTGTGCCGGTTGTAATCGTTATTGGTGTTATAATCGAATTGTTCACTTTTTCTCTCTCTCTCTTTCTCTTTCACTGTGTTCAGCAAAACGCTCTCTCTCTCCTCTCTCACGCTCCTTGGTTCAGGGCCCCCGCAGTCCCGTCTCATTTCACCCACGAAAGCGTAGTAACATGACATATTTGGTGAACCCGACATGAAGGAGGCGGCAAAGGAGTTCAAGATGAGGGGATCTAAGCTTGCTAAAGCTATGGCAGTAGCCGTTGACCGGCTAGTGAGCGCTCGTGAGGGAACAAGTACCCTCGACAAAGCCATAGAATCGATCGTCGCCACCATAGGCCGATTTGGTGGTAAGCACGCCACGAGCTATTTGGAGGCCTATCGGGCCAAGATGATCATGAGATACATCCCTGAAGATAGGCGGTTGTCCAGATTCCCTCAAGTGGTGACACCGAGCATCCATGCAGAGGTGCTCGAGGTGTTGTCCGGATGCCAGACGTGGGGAGGTTTTCGAGGAGCTGCTCCTCGAAAAGTATGGATTCGACGACTCCCTTTGACTGTCGAAGCGGAACTTGATGGCATGGGTCGAAAGCCCTAGGAAGGGGAGGAGCACATTGGCGCTCCTCTGGGAATTCGAAACACGGTTCGCGTGGTTGTCGGCATTAGACCGGACTGTGCTCGATACGAGCCAGGTACTATTGTTCGTCAAAGCGGTTGATGCATTGGACAGAGAGAAGGTAGGTGGGTAAAAGCATGCGAGTGGAAACACTATTATAGCTAATTAGCTACTAAAATGGCCATAGCTAATTAGCTATTTGTTTAGCTAGTCTTTTTTGTGGGAAAATCAAATATTTGAAAAACTAATTTATGAAAAAACTCAAATATTTGAACTTCTGTTTCAAACGTAGTGGAACTTGGGGAATAGCACCATCATCTAAGGTCGACTTCAATGTCATCAATTTCCTGTTTAGCCTAAGTTTGATTTTGAACGCAGATGGAGTACTCAGAGCACGAACGCAGACGTAGCTCCCGCAACAGCAGAAAATCGACATTGCAGATTGAGAGCTACAACACAGAACCCGCTCGATCATCGTCCAGGTATGTTTCAGTTACAGAAACCCAAACATTTGTTTTTTCTTTTTGACTACTGTCTGATCTTTGGTGCCGATTCATATTTCCCCAAAATCGAATAGGGCGAAGTCCTTGGAGTCCCATACAAGGATGTCTCGCAAATCGGGGAGTAGCAACAGGTGTGTTTATATTACTCTTTGTGTGTTTAATCCTGTCTTTAGTGATGATTGGGGTTTCTGATTGAAATTTCTGATTAGGGTTTTTGTTTATAAATTTCTGATTAGGGTTTGTGATTGATTTCTGATTAGGGTTTCTGATTGAAATTTCTGATTAGGGTTTTTGATTATAAATTTCTGATTAGAATTTCTGAATAGGGTTTCTGGTTACAACTTTTGATTACAGATTAGAATTTCTGATTAGAATTTCTGAATAGGGTTTCTGGTTACAAATTTTGATTAGAGATTAGAATTTCTGATTAGAATTTCTGAATAGGGTTTTTGTTTATAAATTTCTGTTTAGGATTTCTGATTAGGGTTTGTGATTGAAATTTCTGATTAGGGTTTTTGATCATAAATTTCTGATTAGAATTTCTGAATAAGGTTTCTGGTTACAAACTTCTGATTACAGATTTTGATTAGGGTTTCTGATTTCAAACTTCTGATTACAGATTTTGATTAGGGTTTCTGATTTCAAATTTCTGAATACAAATTATGATTAGGGTTTCTGATTTGCTAAGTTAAAGATTTTGCACCATTTTTGTTGTTGTTGATGGGGGTTTCTGATTCTCACATATTCTGATTTTGCACTATTTCTGATTTCTGAAATGATATTTCAAATGGCTCGTTCCTCCGTATACAAGAGTGCTAAACTTCACAAAATTTTGCGAGACAAAGGAGGACTTCCACAACACCTATGGTCTGTCACTCGAGGGTGTTGACCCTACTGTCCTAAGTGATAAATTGATCAGTGATGTAGACTGGATGACAGTATATACAGTGCCTAGAGTCAAAGGCAAGGTCAAGCTGAAGCATGTACGAGCCAACTTGTACGATGACTGCATGAGACTGCACCAGAAAGTTCATCAGGAGATCCCAGTCAACAATGAGTTGTCAGTTTCATTTGCTAGAGCATTTGCATATGAGTACTGCAAAACAACGAAGGAATCCAGAGACCCTGAAATGTATAGGGTAGCTTGGGCAGTCTATGGTGAGGCATCGGTAAAAAGATGCCGAAAGATGGGGACCTTGGCACAAAAAATAGACAGGTTTTGGAGCATGGCAGCTGTTGATGCAACTGCCAACTCCCAGCAAGACTGGGGGCATACACCACACCGACACCCAAAGAAAGCCTATGTCGATGATACAGGTGAGACATTGGTTAGCTATATGCAAAAAAATGTCCATGAAGCCTGTGAGACATTGGCATTTTTTAAGACTGATTTAGAGAAAGCCACAATGGCTTCTGCAATGGAGAACAAAGTTACTTCCGCTGTTACAACGATTAGAAATAAGATTCAGGTAACTATTGTTTTGTTGGTATGTGATTGTGTTATAAATAACTTTAAGGGTAAAATGTGCTAATCAAGCATTATCTGGAATAGGTTGCGCAACAGGAGCTTGAATTAGAGGGGCCACTGGATCCCCAGCGTAAAATACAACTACAAATAGAGATCCAGGTTCTTTCAATGAACCTGGACCTTCTAGGTGTAAATACTTGACGGGAACTGGACGTTCCTTATGTCCAACACTCGACCACAACCGAGATTCTTTTCATACACAGAAAAACGGGAAATAAAACACGATACAAAGGAGAGGAAGATACACACACACTACACAGGAGGTTTACATGGAAAACCCCAAACTAGGGGAAAAACCACGGCAGCCCACAGACTGCAAATTGTCACTATGTATGAATGTACAAAACAGTGAGTTCTCGGAGGCAACGACCTCGGACTCACGCTCTTCGCCACAGGCGGTGGTTACAACAGAGGCAACGACCTCTTTCTTTCTCTCTCTCTCTTTGTACAGTATTACGTGCTCTATCTTCTTCTTGCACCAACAAGAAAAGTAACAACAACGACCTACTACTAAAAGTTTGCCCTAAGTCATATTTATACTAATATGACTTTTTGGCTATTTACAAATATAGCCTCGATGGGCTCTCAGAAACATATTTACGAATATGTCTCTTCCTCCGGTTCATACCGGGTCTGTGCCATCCGGCTCTCCGTAGCCGGGTGCTCCTCATCCGGTTCTCACCGGGCCTGTATCATCCGGCTCTCCGTAGCCGGGTACTCCTCATCCGGTTCATACCGGGTCTGCACCATCCGGCTCTCCGTAGCCGGGTGCTCCTCATCCGGTTCTCACCGGGCCTGTATCATCCGGCTCTCCGTAGCCGGGTACTCCTCATCCGGTTCATACCGGGTCTGCACCATCCGGCTCTCCGTAGCCGAGTACTCCTCTTCCAGTTCTCACCGGGCCTGTATCATCCGGCTCTCCGTAGCCGGGTAGTCCTCATACCGTTTCGGCCTCGGCCGAGTTTGTTCGTCGGCATTGTTCTTCTCCCTTCCCATCCGGAGGGACCTGTCTCCCAACAATATTGTTGCAGATTACAATTTGGATAAGCTTCAAGTAAGTTAACGATTCCTGACCAAAGTTGGTGTATCTTTCAACAACAGGAATAATTAATCGGTAAATTTCTCTGTTGCGTTGAAGGAACAATACATTCATCAAGAACAGGTAGTTAGCTGCCTTAAGAAGCAACTACATTTTGTGGAGGGAATGGTAAGGACCAAACAGGATTTGGACCTGAACATTCTTGCTCCCTTACCAAATGAAGCAGAACCATAAAATGATTTATTGATAGTTCAAGCACGTTGCATCGCTTGCGGGTTAGGTGTGGAGGACAAAACTGCGTCTTTGTTGGTTCACCTACAACCATGCAACCACACATACCATCTGCTTTGTTTTCAACATGCCTATCGAATTGCTGCATTCTGTTTGGGAGATTGCATTACAACTCTACCAAATGAGTGGAGAAAACTAACAGGTATACCATACTGTAGCTAATAAGCTTAGTCTTTTCTAATTAGCTATCCTACTAGCTAATTAGCTACTGGCAGCTAATTAGCTATCCTAGTAGCTAATTAGCTATGGTACTAGCTAATTAGCTAGTACCATAGTTGTGTAAAAAAGCTAATTAGCTATCCTACTAGCTAATTAGCTACTGGCAACTAATTAGTTATCCTAGTAGCTAATTAGCTATCCTACTAGCTAATTAGCTACTGCCATAGTTGTGTAAAGTAGCTAATAAGCTATCCTAGTAGCTAATAAGCTATCCTAGTAGCTAATTAGCTACTAGCAGCTAATTAGCTATCATAGTAGCTAATTAGCTATGGTACTAGCTAATTAGCTAGTACAATAGTTGTGTAAAAAAGCTAATTAGCTATCCTACTAGCTAATTAGCTATTGGCAACTAATTATCTATCCTACTAGCTAATTAGCTACTGGCAACTAATTAGCTATCCTACTAGCTAATTAGCTATCATAGTAGCTAATTAGCTACTGCCATAGTTGTGTAAAGTAGCTAATAAGCTATCCAAGTAGCTAATTAGCTACTGGCAGCTAATTAGCTATCCTAGTAGCTAATAAGCTATCCTAGCTACTACATAGTTGAGAAAGTAGCTAATTAGCTATCATTGTAGCTAATTAGATATCCTAGTAGCTAATTAGCTATCCTAGCTACTACCATAGTTAGTAAAGTAGCTAATTAGCTATCCTAGCTACTACCATAGTTGAGTAAAGTAGCTAATTAGCTATCCTAGCTACTACCATAGTTGAGTAAAGTAGCTAATTAGCTACCATAGTAGCTAATTAGCTATCCTAGCTACTACCATAGTTGAGTAAAGTAGCTAATTAGCTATCCTAGCTACATAGTAGCTAATTAGCTATCCTAGCTACTACCATAGTTGAGTAAAGTAGCTAATTAGCTAGGATAGCTACTACCATAGTTGAGTAAAGTAGCTAATTAGCTATCGTACTAGCTAATTAGCTATCTTAATTAGCTATCATACTAGCTAATTAGCTATCGTACTAGCTAATTAGCTATCCTAGCTTCTACCATAGTTTAGTAAAGTAGCTAATTAGCTATCCTAAATAGCTGCCATGTTATTGTAGAATCTTGTGGATTAAGGACGACACATGATGTGTTTGGTGCTGATGACGCTGCAACAGATGAGGATACTGCTGCCAACATGGCTGAAAGTAAGAGTCCTGCTATCACATCTCCTTCAGATCAGCTCCACCCTATTCTTTTGGAACAGTGTACTGAATTAGGCAACGATGTGAAATGCCATGAAATAGTGGAAACAACATGTAAAACTGAGGTTCACAACAACAGTGTTTATGAACACTTGATGCACCATTTCTTCGAATCTCAAGACCTTGATTCCACCCCACCGAGCCCAACTACTGAAAATGTCCAAACAGATCCCTCTGTACTTGAAAAGCTAGTTCAAGAAACGGCTGAAGTGCAATTAGCTACTGAGGCGATGGGAAGGTTGTCGGAGGAGGACACACTTGCGCATTGGATGAAAGAAGCAAGGCTAAATGTGGAACCGACCAGAAAAAGGCTGAAGAAGGGGCCACGATCGGGAACAAGACCAGTTACTCGGTCAAGGGGCCCAGACGTAGTGGAGGGAAATACTGTTTAGTTGGATATGATTGTTAGCTTAGGGATTTTGCTAGGGTTTTATGAAGTTTTACTATCCTGTTGGACAAGTAAAAGCTCAGATTGGTTGTTGCTTGATCCACATTATGTAATGGAACTCTATGATGTTTTTCCAAGATAATTTGAAGAGTGTTGTTCTATGACTGAAACTCTTTGATGTTCAGGATGTTGTTTTGTGAGACTGTTAGTTAGTTTGTGAGTGTGAATATGTTGGTGTTTTCTGATGTTGCAGAGTCTAAAGGGTTTGATTCTATTGCTCGTAAGGCCAATGGCAGTGTGGATACTGTTGATGTTGCGGCATGTTTAAAGGGCCCCATCTTGAAAGTAGATGTAGCAACTGACACAAGTGATCTGGTCACACAAGTTGATCAAGCATGTTGCACGGATGACTTGGTGTTGCAAGTAGATGCAACATGTAGCACGGATGACTTGGTGTTGTAGGTAGATGCAGCATGTAGCACGGATGACTTGGTGTTGCAGGTAGATGTAGCATGTGATACCAGTGGACTGATATCGAGCAGATCAGTAGCTACATGCACCGAGGTAATCCAAGGATTGATAACTAAGTCGACAAAACAAGAGCACCAGAATGTGAAGCCAGGCCCAACACAGTCGACTAGGGGTTTGAAGAGGAAAAGGACGTCAGTTGTGTCGGCCGAACCTGAGTTGATTGAGATTGATCGTATCCTACCAGAAAATGGTGTAACAGCGGCTCAGTTTCAGGAATGGAAACCTAAACCACTGGAAGTCGAAAGAAGAGCCTTGATCTTGGAGCTTGATAAAGTCTTGATGAGTGTGAGATATATGCAGCCAAGGAGGGACGCGAATCAGTTTCTAGAGTGGGTTGTGCAATACTTTGATTTCTTTATTTGGAGTGAAAAACCAAAATAAAATGTGTGGAAGTGTTTGGCAAGATTCTTCCCAAAATGGCGAAGTCGTTTTAAAGGTCAATGTGCACGAGAAAATTGTGACCAAATGGAAGCTGCAAGATTCAAGAGACTTTTTGATTTTTGGGCTACTTGGCCTGAATATAATGCCGACAATACATTGATTTTGGATACAGAACATTTCCGGCACTACTTCAATATTCGGAGATGTTGTCTCATTCTACCCGAGGAAATGCCTGAATAGTACCTGGTGCAAACAGTGAGCTGCCAACTACGTGCATGGTTGTGGACTCCATACCGAGCTCGATATGCGGATAATATATGTAGACTCGTTCCACTGACTAGCAAGAGCTTAGCTGTTTATAGGAGATTTGTAGACATTTCCAATGGTAATTTATAAATATGTAAAGAGATGACATTATTCAATGAAGAATTTAATTACTTGTTCCCACTGTACTTATCTACTGTGTAATTTGAGGAATATGTTGCAGATTGTTGATTTCATGCTATTGATGACTATTTAGCTATTGACAACTAATTAGCTGCATTTGTGCAGCTAATTAGCTACTTATGACTATTTCGCTATAACTTATAACTTAAAACTTAACAAAAAAGACATGATTTTATTGAGAAAGAAGCACAGAAAGCCATGGCATACTATTGTAAATACATTCATACACATTAGCACCAACAGTGTATAAACCTGAGCAACTATTGTATTCTGACATTGGGACGTTGATGCACCTGACCAAATGAGAGTACATGTACGCCGTTGGTTTGTCTTCTAACAGCCTGTACACATATTCGTAGTCATCTAGTTTTGCATAAAAAATGCCTTCGATGTAGAATGTCCCGGCAGATACAAAATTTCCCCATGCATCTACAATATTCTGCCTTGCACACTGTTTACTAACCGTGCACTTTAATATATAGAAATCAGCACCCTCTGAATTGCCTTCTTCAGCATTTACAACGAAGTTATCCCCAACGTTCAGGACATCACTCAAAGTATCTCCAAGTCCCTCATATGTGAAGTCAGCATTCTGCCCTGTTTCTCCATCAACTTCTTCCTTATCATTTAGAGTGTGATACTCCCAATTCTGAATGTATGCTTTGTTTAGACAATATCTCCAATTTCCCTGCACACAATGGAAGCAAAAACAAGTCAATTCTCTAACCGCAATACAATGACCATCCAACCTGGAATAACCGCGAACAGCATGCAGAGATCGCAATTCGGGAATTCCTTGGCACTCCCAGGTCTTCTCCCTATTTACTTCATCTATCTTCACTTCCCAAAATTCACGTTTGATATCTCGGACTTGCGAGGAATAAACACTTGTGGCACTCGTTGACATATTTGTTCTTAAAAATTCAACTACATGTGATGCACAATTCATGTGCACACCATCTATCTTTAGTTGTTCATGGGTAAGTGCCCGCTTTATAACAGCCCCTGCACCATCATGTTCACCTTTACCATGGCCAGACCCAAAAAAATTCCATCTCATCTCCAAACCTGTTATGGCAGGATACCTCCCCACAAAATAAAATGGACGTCGAGCCTTGAATTGTGACGCAGCTACGTCAGACCAGACCCAATGTTGAGTAAGCTCCAAACGTTGAGCTAATAACCACTGCTAATGTAACTTAAAACAGTGTTGGACGAACAAGGTATCATGCTTCTTATCATCGGAAATAAAGAAATGAATTACTTTTTTAACATCACCTGAAACTCGAAAATATGTTATGTGCACAAAAATGGTTACCTGAACTGAACACCAATGCATAGATTGAATTTCATTCTGCTGCTTGAAAGTATAATTCTCTGCGAAATCTACTACTGAGACTACTACATCATTTGGGAAATTAGATATGCAAGTCTTAAACTGATGGGCCTGCCATGAATAAATGAAGTTGTGTTTAATGAACTTTCCTAGAGATACTACAAACAGAGACACCAAATCCCTTAGTTTAAGCATCTTCCGAAGTAGATCCTTTCTTTTACACACCTTTCCTTCGAAATTGGTGTTCACTGACTCAAAGAACTTCACAGAGATCAATATTTCACTACTCAATTCATTTGGACACCACCTAAATCTAGTAGGGCCACAATCTTGACATAAACCCATGACACATTTATGAATATGGAAAATAGTGTCAGTTTCTCTCAGACACAATATTGAATCTAATAAATAACTCATGGAAGAGATAACGTGCTCAGATGATTTACACTCCTCTTGCAGGCTTGATCGACAAATTGGGCACCCACATGTGCAAACTGTATTAGTTAGGGATGCGCTATGGTGACGTAGTAGATTAACAGAGTCCTTCAGAAAACCCATCTGTACATGGTAAATGCAACAACATGTGTATCGATCCTTTAAGCGTCTCACAAAGTGTGGCTTAAGAGACTTAAATGTTCGTAGTTGAACTTTGATAGTTGGATGCATTCGTTTGAACCTAATAAATAAATCGACCTGCGTAATAAAGGGGAATTAGTTATTCTCGTAACTAGCTAACTATTCTAGTAGCTAATTAGCTATTCTAGTAGCTAATTAGCTATCCTAGTAGCTTATTAGCTATTCTAGTAGCTAATTAGCTATCATGGTAGCTAATTAGCTGTCCTAGTAGCTAATTAGCTATCATGGTAGCTAATTAGCTATTCTAGTAGCTAATTAGCTATCATGGTAGCTAATTAGCTGGTCTAGTAGCTAATTAGCTGGTCTAGTAGCTAATTAGCTTTCCTAGTAACTAATTAACTATCATGGTAGCTAATTCGTTGGTCTAGTAGCTAATTAGCTATCATGGTAGCTAATTAGCGGGTCTAGTAGCTAATTAGCTATCATGGTGGCTAATTAGTTGTCCTAGTAACTAATTAGCTATCATGGTAGCTAATTAGTTGGTCTAGTAGCTAATTAGCTATCATGGTGGCTAATTAGCTGTCCTAACTAATTAGCTATCATGGTAGCAAATTAGCTGGTAATAACGAAATAGCTAACTAGCTACCAGTACAACTAATTATCTGGTAGTACCTAAATTAGCTATTGAGAATAGCTAATTAGCTATCATGGTAGTAGCTATTGAGAGTAGCCAGTTACCTATGTAGTAGCTATCCTAGTAGCTAATTAGCTATCATGGTAGCTAATTAGCTTTCCTAGTAGCTAATTAGATGGTAATAACGAAATAGCTAACTAGCTACCAGTACAACTAATTATCTGGTAGTACCTAAATTAGCAATTGAGAATAGCTAATTAGCTATCATGGTAGTAGCTATTGAGAGTAGCTAGTTACCTATGTAGTAGCTATCCTAGTAGCTAACTGAGGTAAATGTAACTGATAAGCTAATTAGCTTTTCTGCTAACTGAGCTAATTGACTTTCCGTATAGAGTCAAAATAAATGTTGAGATAAATGTAAATACCTGAGGTACATCAAGAAGATGAATAGGATGCTCCTCGTATTGATTTCTTCCAACATGTTTCTTGCATAAATCCTTTTTATTGGGTGAAACCCTACTCTCATTAGTCCAAAACATTGTGATTACATCCTTGATTTCAAATGTTATGGGTGTCATTGGCTTACATCTTGTAGTTAGCTTTAGTAGACTAGTTCCTTCACCCGAGGAAATTATACGGTTCATTGTATTGTACACTATTTTTCTACTAACACCAATTACCTTAGATAGCTCACTGATGTTTATATCGTCAACATCACTATTAAGTAACATCATTAGACTAGACCTTTTTAAGACAAGATCATCTTCTGACCTGCTCATGGATACGAAACTATTACGAAGATTATTTACTAAAATAGATGATATGTTTGCATTAAGACCATCACAATCAACTAAGTCCTTTATCGATGGATCATTACATATTCCATAAAGTACTACCTTCTTTTCTTCATTGCTGATGTGCTTGGTTTGAACATTGAAATAGTCTACAACCTTTCTCTCTATAATGATAGTCGCATTACTTACATTCTCAGCTAAACTATCCTTACCTTTACTGAGTGTGGCTTTCGTATCTTTCAACAATTGACGATGTTCCCTTTTTTTTTCTGCCCAATAGTTTTGTATGGCTTGTTGTGTCCTGATAGCATCATCCCTATCCTTATGATCATTGAGGGGTAATTCTAAACACCCTTCTTCCCCTTCCATTTGGCTGGACATGTTAAAACCCTAAATTTCCAGGAAAAAAAACAAGTATTTAAGATGGCTATGGGCAACAACAATACACAAAAATATTCCACAATACACAAGATTAGACACAACAATACACAAAATAATCAATAGACAAAAACGCTATTGCAATCCAAGACCGAACAGTAGAGGAGTTCACTCCGTTGGATCGAACAGTTGAGGAGGCGATCCAAGACCGACCAATGGCAACAACTGAGTGTAGAATGTTGTCGTTGGATGAGTGAACTCCGTCAAATCGAAATGTGGAAGCAATCCGGGATTAGACAGTAGCGGCAACTGAGTATAGAATGATGGCAATGGAGGAGAGAACCCCATCAGATTGAACAGTTACCGATGATGCTTGGAACGCACATAGAAGGCACATGAGAGTAGAGTGGCACAGAGAAGAGAACCTCGTCAGATTGAACAGTTACCAATGATGGTTGGAACACACAGTAGCGGCCCCTGAGTGTAGAGTGGCACAGAGAAGAGAACCCCGTCAGATTGAACAGCTCTTTGATGATGCTTGGAACGCACAGTAGCAGCCCCTGAGTATAGAGTGTCACAGAGAAGAGAACCCAGTCAGATTGAGCAGCTCTTTGATGATGCTTGGAACGCACAGTAGCAGCCCCTGAGTATAGAGTGTCACAGAGAAGAGAACCCAGTCAGATTGAGCAGCTCTTTGATGATGCTTGGAACGCACAGTAGCAGCCCCTGAGTGTAGAGTGGCAAAGAGAAGAGAACCCCATCAGATTGAACAACTATTTGATGATGCTTGGAATGCACAGTAGTGGCCCCTGAGTGTAGAGTGTCACAGAGAAGAGAACCCCGTCAGATTGAGCAGCTCTTTGATGATGCTTGGAACGCACAGTAGCGGCCCCTCAGTGTAGAGTGGCGGTAGGTGGACTCGATAGGGTTTAGCAACAGTGGTAGCAACTAACCCATAGTACTCAACTAGAGATGGCCTACGTGATGTGGCAAAGGATCATGCATAATGGACCTAGGAATTCGATATATAATTTATGGTACACATTTATGGTGCACACATCAATTTATATTGCACATTTATGACACTCATTTACATATGTAATTAAAACACTCTAGTATTTTCAATGGTAGTTTTTTGCATACTTAATTTATTAATGATGGCATTTTACTAAAATGACTATTTATCAATGGTAGCTTTTTGCATAGCTAATTAGCTATGTCAAGGACATAGCTAATTGTTTCCACTCGCATGCTTTCACCCAGGTCTCTTGTTGGAGAACGATGAAGGGTTCACGACTGACTGGGCCATGGTTAAAGGAGTCTGCAACCGTTTCGACAAACGGCGGGAGTGGAGTGATGAAGGGTCGTCAACAACAAGGCTCGTCCCGTCAAGGCAGTTCGAGGACCCTTCGCTGGCACGAAAAGAAGAAACCTGAAATTGGCTTAAGATGGGGTCGGCGTCAAGCGGCGTGGTCAAAGGTCCCTCCGGAGGGGCGGTGCTGGAAGAATTGACACAAATGGTGTGCGACCTCCAGATCGCGTAGGCACGACGGGACAACGGCGACCAGTCTCGCGACTGAAGGCCACCGGCAGGGCAACGATGCATATGGTGTGGCGCATTCATCCATGCCTGCATAGACTGCGCGGATTTCACAGATGCGCTTAGAACTAACACGGTGTACCTCTGGGGTGGCCGGGTGCACTCTAGTGAGACTCAGAGAGCCCTGGAAGTGAATATCGAGCGTGGTGGAATGAAGAGTCTGATGGAAGAGGCCGTCGCACGACACACTGAGGCCGTGAATTATGTGGCGTCGGTAGGAATCCGGGTCGGGGGCAACGAAGGACAGAAGGCAAGCCACTTCGGGTTCTGGCCACTAGTGCTGGAAGGCCTCTCCGGAGTCCGGTTGAAGAAGGAAGAAGCGGACCGCGCGGAGCAACGGATCCGAGAAGTCACTGGGTGGGACGACCCGGTCGCAGAAAAGTCTGGCTTCGTAGAAGCTGCATGCCAGAACTACGAGGTTCTGGTGGAAGACAAGCACATGGGCAAGGCTGGAGGGGCCGGTCCCTCGCAACGGTACGACACCCGGTTCGGCCCGAAAAAGAGTGACGCCGGCAATTCTGGCATACCGAACAAGGCCAAGCCTGCCGGGTACCGGTTGAGCACCGAGATAGAAAGAACAACAGGCTTGCGGAAGGTCCTCGAAGAGCGGATCCTCGACAACAAGGTGGAGTTGTCGCTGAGGGAGGTGCTTGGAATCGCCAAGAAGGAGTTCCACGACTCCATTGTGGACTTGGTCAAGCGCAAAGGGCTCTCCACGGAACCAGAACCATAGAAGCCCATAGAGGTGCGGACTATGCACTTAGAGGATGCAGCCTTGGAGGATGAGTTGGCGGAAAGCCATTATTCTAAATTACACTGGGCCAAAGCCACTACCGAGACCCCTGTTCAGGTCGGGGATGTGCAAGAGCCGATAGTGGCGCTAAAAGACCATGGATCCGAGATCAATCTGATGTCCATGGACTTTTACAAGAAGGGGAAATTGGCCGATCAACACCAAACATGTCTAGAAGATACACGCGGCGACCTGCGCTACGGAGGAGCTGCACGGGGCGTGCCCGAACGTACACGTGAAGATCGGTGACGTCGAGATAGACCAACAATTTTTTGTGCAAGAGACATCCTCACACCCAGTGATACTTGGCGAACCGTACATCACGGCAGCACACATGGAGACAAAGGTGCTCAACAACGGCTCAGCATACACGTGTGTGCAAAGTCAAGACGGACGACACTCCGTCCAATTTCTAACCGTGACACCAAATCATGAGCGTAACCGCGAGACTCTCAGCGGCGACAACCGAGGGGATTTTTAAAGAGGGCTATCAAGGCGTGGGGCCGCGATAGTCCAGACGCGCCGGAGGAACCCCACACTTGTACCATAGGTAGGAAATTTTGGCTATCCGACACCGGAGGTTGTACATTAATTGGCATCAGTAGCAGGGAGAAGAAGAAGGTGGAGGAGCGTCTCAGGTCATACGGGGCTCTCTACCCCGATGAAGAAATTAGCGGCGCTGTGGAGGCGGTCTCGTTTGACGACACCTTGGGAGAACTATGCGGTGTAGTCGATGAGGGCCTTAGCAGAGACCAGATGATTTTGGTCAGCTCAGTGGAAATGTACAAAGTCATCGCGGACTTTGGGGAACGGATCAGGTCAGATCGGATGGCCTGCGTAAGTACGAAGTACAAGACTGTGGACCGGAAGGTGAGGCCCGTCCCGGCACCCTTGCCGGAGGGCAGTGAGAAGCATATAAAGGGGGTCGCGTCGGACCCAAGTTTACGGAATCCGGTCGGCATAGGACACCGGTTCACTGAGATAATGCTACGGGAGCTCAAGGTTGGTGGGGGTGGGTTTCTACTGCCGACGGAGGAGGACCGGTTTCGGAGAATGCTCGGAAGGCACAGGAAAGCCTTCGCATTCTCGCTAGAGGAGATCGGGTGCATAGACCCGACGATCATAGAACCGATGGTGATCTTCACGGTACCACACGTACCGTGGAATCTCAAACCGATTCCGGTACCTAGAGCTCACATTCCGGAGCTGATGAAGCTGCTGAAACAGAAGGTGGAGATGGGCATCCTCGAACCATCGAATGCCCCATATTCAAATTGGTGGTTTACTGTGCCAAAGAAGAACGGCACACTACGCTTCATATAGGACCTGCAGCCGGTCAACAAGATGACCATTCGAAACGTAGGTACCGGACCGACCATTGATGAGTTCGTGGAGGCCTTCGCATGGAGGTCGATCTACTCGGTCAGGGATCTGTACTCAGGGTACAATCAGTTCCAACTAGCCATAGAGAGCAGGGATGTCACGACGATGTGGACTCCTGTCGGCCTAGTTCGGATGTGTACCCTACCGCAAGGGGGAACGAACTCGGTGGCGCACATGGCGAATGTGTTGAACAAGGTGTTGAGGGACTGCATCCCGGACATCACCATGCTGTTTCTGGACGACATCCCGATCAAAGGATGTCCGGTGGAGGACAAGGACAAGTCGGTCGGGCCCGACAGTTACCGGAGGTTCGTGACGGATCACATCCGCGATTGCGAGAAGGTGCTACAAAGACTCGAGAGCGCGCGATCTCATGAAGAAAACCGTCCCTAGGCGGAAACCGAGTTTAGCATGTGTAAACCGGCCCTTACACGCGAGCACACTTTTCGTTGTATAGTAAGTAGGTAGGTACAAGTCGGCTGAGGTGAAATCCTAGGTAGCACGCATTCATAGGGAGAGAATCGAATTGTATCTCTGTCCGAAAGGACAGAGAATTAATATGATGTAACGGATGATAACGGCCTCCCTCCTTGGGCTATAAAATAGAGGGAGAGGAATGAAAAAGATATCACACGTTAGAGAGGACCAAGCGCTTCTCCTCTGCCACTCTCCATAGATATTTTTGCGCAGGTTTTCGGGAGGCTGACTCTACTCCGTGGAACGCCCTTGTGCTTCCGGTAGAGTCTCCATCTCACTCTTCTGTGTGTGTGAGTGAACAGGCGTCGGTGTCCGCCTTGCCGGCCTGTTAGTTGTAACCATCTTGATATATATATATACATTTATATACATGCGTGTTCATATACTCAGACTTCTAGTCGTCTCGTTTTGCTGTGTTGTTGGACTGTGATTCCTATGTGCTCCCGTGTCTGTGCGTGTGCAAGTGCGTCCGTTGCCTTTCCGTTCTCCTCCTTCTCAGCTATTTCTCGGTCCAAGACCCCGGTGATCCCGGCTCGTTCTCCACGCACGCGCGTAAGAACGCGACATATTTGGTGAACCCGACATGAAACGGGCGGCAAAGGAATAGAAAGATGAGGGGGTCGGATCTCGCGGAAGCCATGGCTTCGGCTGTGGATCGGATAGTGAGTGCGCGCGAAGGCGCAGGCGCCCTCGATAGGGCTATTGAAGCGTTTGTCGGCACGATAGGCAGGTTCGGTGGGAAGGACACCACAAGCTATTTGGAAGCCTACCGGGCCGAGATGGTAATGACAGATATTCCGGAAGAAAGGAGACTGACCGGATTCCCTCAGGTGGCGATGCCGGGCATCCATGTGGAGGTGCTCGAGGTACGGGCTGAGAGCCGGACCTGGGAAGAATTTGAAGGTCGGCTCCTCAAAAAATACGAGCTTGATGACGCGCTTTGGCTCTCGAAACGGAACTTCATGGAATGGGTAGAGACCCTCGGAAAGGGGAGAAACGCGTCGGTGCTCCTCCGGGAGTTTGAAGAACGCTTCGTGCGTCTTTCGGTGCTCGATCGAACCGTACTAGACAAACATCGCGTCCTGCTGTTCATTAAATTGGTGGATGCGAGGGACCAAGAGCAAGTGGGTCTCCTGCTGAAGACTGATGACGGGCTAACGGCCGACTGGGCCTTGGTGAAGAGAGTCTGTGGCCGTTTCGACAAACGGCGAGAGTGGGTCAATAAAGGATCAACAGGGGCGGGCTCTGTAGCAGCAAGGAAACTCGAGCCAACCCCGTCAGCATGAAGGGAAGAGACCCAAGACTGGCTCGAGATTGGATCGACTTCAACCGGCATGGTCAAAGGCTCGTCCAGAGGAGTAGCTCTAGAGGAGCCGACTAGGATGGTAAAGGACCTCCAGATTGCACAGGCACGGAGGGACGACGGCGAACAGGCCCG
The DNA here is from genome assembly GCF_043228905.1 of Azolla caroliniana. Lineage (NCBI taxonomy): Eukaryota > Viridiplantae > Streptophyta > Polypodiopsida > Salviniales > Salviniaceae > Azolla > Azolla caroliniana. The sequence goes on from NW_028230452.1 coordinate 17,925,416, forward strand.
TGACCGAAGGCCTCTGGTTGGAAACCGGTGTTTGTGGTGCGATGCGGTCGGCCACATCCGGAAGAACTGCGGAGACTTCGCCGAGGCAATGAGAGCCAACGTGGTGTACCTATGGAACGGTCGGGTGCACGCTAGCGAGACCCGAAGGGCCCTGGACCTGAATGTCGGACTAGGGGGTATGAAACAGCTGATGGAAGAGGCGGCGGCTCACCACGTAGAGACCGTCCACTACTCGGCGTCAGCTCGCCACGCGGAGACCGTTCACTACTCAGCGTTGGCTAGGATCCGGGTCGGAGGTGGTGAGGCTCGGAAGTTGAACGAAGCCGGATTCTGGCCGCTGATGCTGGAAGGCCTTGTCGGCGCACGACTAAGGAAAGAAGAAGCGGACCATGCAGAGAAATGGGTCCGGGAGGTAACCGAGTGGAGTGACCCGATCCAAGAGAAGACGGGCTTCATTGAAGCCGCATGCCAAAACTACGAGACTCTGGTGGAAGACAAGCGAGTAGGAAAAACCGGAGGGGCGGGGCCCTCGCAACGGTACGAGACCCGATTCGGTCAAAGGCAGAATGAGGCCGGTGCGACCGGCGCATCAGATACACCCACGAAGGCCGGGTACCGGTTGAGCACGGAAATCGAAAGGACCATGGACCTGCGAAAGGTCCTGGAGGAACGTATCCTCGACAGCAAAGTGGAGTTGTCGCTGAGGGAAGTGCTCGGGATCGCCAAGAAGGAGTTCCACGACTCCATCGTAGACTTGGTGAAGAGGAAGAGGTTGTCGACAGAGCCAAAGCCGGAGAAGTCGGTGGAACTGCAAACGACACACATAAAGGACATGGCGCTAGAAGACGAGTTGGCAGAGAGCCACTATTCGAGGCCGCACTGGGCCAGAGCGACCACGGAGACCTCTGTTAAGATCGGGGATGTCCAGGAGCCGGTGGTGGTGTTGGTGGACCACGGTTCAGAAATCAACTTGATGTCCATGGACTTCTACAAAAAGGGGAAATGGCCAATCAACACCAAACACGGCTGGAAAATACGGGCAGCGACGCACGCCATGGAAGAACTACATGGAGCTTGCCCGAACGTACGGGTGAAAATCGGCGATGTCAAGATCGACCAGCACTTCTTCATGCAGGAGACGTCCTCACATCCAGTTATACTAGGAGAACCATACATCACGGCGGCACGGATGGAGACCAAGGTGTTGGACAACGATTCGGCCTATGCAAGAGTCAAGAGCCAGGACGGGTGTCACTCGGTCTAGTTCCTGACGGTGCGACCAAACCATGAGCGTAACCGCGAGACCCTCGGCGGCGAAACCCAAGGGGATTTTTAGAGAGGACTATCAAGGCGTGGGGCCGCGATAGTCCGGACACCCCGGAAAAACCCCACAAATGTATAGTAGGGAAGAAGACCTCTTCCATAGGTAGGAAATTTTGGTTCTCCGACAGCGGGGGTTGTACGATTGTCGGCGTCGTTGGCGGAGAGAAGAAGAGGGCGGAGGAGCGACTTCAGGCATGCGGAATCCTCGGCCCTGGAGAGGAAATCACCAGAGCCGTGGAAGCGGTCTCTTTCGACGACACCTTGGGACAATTACGAGAAGTGGTCGAAGGAGGCCTTAAAGAGGACCGGACGATTCCGGTATGTTCGGACGGGATGTACGAAGTCATCGCCGACTTCTATAACGAGCTCGAGTCGGATCAGACAGCCCGCATGGATACAAAGTACAAGATTGTGGACCGGAAGGTGAGGCCAGTCGCGGCACCCTTGCCGGAGGGTAACGAGGAGCGGATAAAAGGGGTCACGTTGGACCCAAGTTTACGGAATCCGGCTGGCATAGGGCACCGGTTCACCGACATAACGCTACGGGAGCTCAAGGTAGGTGGGGGTGGCTTTCTACTGCTGGCGGAGGAGGACAGATTTTTCGAAGAATGCTCGAAAGGCATTGGAAAGCCTTCGCATTCTCGCCGGAGGAGATCGGGTGCGTAGACCCGACAGTTGTGGAACCGATGGTGATCTTCACAGTACCGCATGTGCCGTGGAATCTCAAACCGATTCTGGTACCCAGAGCTCACATCCCGAAGTTGATGGAGCTGTTGAAACAGAAGGTCGAGATGGGCATCCTCGAACCGTCAAGTGCCCCATACTCGAATCGGTGGTTTACCGTGCCAAAGAAGAACGGTGTCATGAAGAAAACCGGCCATAGGCGGATTCAGGCAAAAAGGCACATGAACCGGCTCTTACACGGATGAACGCATGAATTGATATTTTGATATTGATTCATAAATGGATCAACTTATGTAAATACTAAGAAGTACACAGTTATTAGGGGGATTGTGCGTATCTCTATCAGAAGGGACAGGGAATAAAGCGATTTGACTAGGGAAAAAGGGGCACCCCCTTTTGGGAACTATTTAAGGAGAGGAGAGAAGGAAGAGGAGGGGATCGCGTGTTAAGGAGGACGAAGTGTTGCATGACCGAGAGCTGAACTCTCTCTCCTCCTCCGACCGTCATTCTCTATGGGTGCGGGGGGGAGTTCAACATCTATGCTTCGTGGGTAGCCCGTGCGCTGCCAGCAGAGGCTTTTCCTTCTGCGTTTCTCTGGGTCCAGTGTGTTCCGTCTATGTGCATGAGAAGGGTCCCCGTGTCGGGTCCATCGCCGCCTTGCCGGTTGTAACCGTCGGAGTTTGTAATCTCTTGCTATTGTAATCTCTCGTTATTGTAATATGTTGTTATTGTAATCAAGTGTTCCGTTCTATATCTCTCCTTCTCGCTTCTGCGTGTCTGTGAATGTCTCTCTCTCTCTCTCTCTCTCTCTCTCTCTCGCTCGCTCCTCGGTCCAAGACCCCCATGGTCCCACCCTTCTATGCGCACGCACGTAACAACGCGACAACAGCACGTTACGTTTTATTCCAGACCAGCAACCGGTCAACAAGGTGACCATTCGGAACGCAGGAATCAGACCGACCATAGACGAGTTCGCGGAGGCCTTCGCCGGAAGGTCGATTTACTTTGTCGGTGATCTATACTCGGGGTACAATCAGTTCCAACTAGCCGTGGAGAGGAGAGACATTACGACGATGCGGACTCCTCTCGGCCTAGTGCGGATGTGTACCCTAACACAAGGAGGGATGAACTCAATGGCTCACATGGTGAACGCAATGAACAAAGTGCTCAGGGATTGTATCCTGGACATCACCATGCTGTTCTTAGACGACATCCCGATCAGGGGATGCCCGGTGGAGGAAAAGGACGAGACAATCGGACCGGACGGATGATGTCAGAAGTTCGTGGCGACTCACATCGATGACTGCGAGAAGGTGTTGCAGAGACTAGAAGGCGCGAGGCTCACCTTCTCCGGGGGAAAATCGGCCTTCGGGCAATCAGAGATCATGGTAGTCGGGCACCTATGCGGACCATACGGTCGGAAACCGTCTCCGTCCAAGGTGGAAGCCATCTCCACGATGAAGCATGACTGCAATTTGGTTACGGAGGTTCGGAGATTCTTGGGAGCATGCGCGTTCTACCATATCTGGATCCCGCATTACGCCCATGTCGCGGAGCCGCTGTATGGGTTGTTGAAGAAAGGGCGTAAAATCGAGTGGGGAGACGAGCATACGGAGTCAGTCCGAAAGATAAAGGAAGCACTTGCCACGGCACCGGCGCTCCGAAAGGCTGTCTACGGCAAAGAGACTTCGATTTACATAACCGTAGACATGAGTCCGACCGGGATCGGATGGGTGATCAACCAAGAGGATGACGTTGGCACGACGTTCCCCATCCGGTTCGGCATGAAGGTCCTCAGTGAGCGACAGCGAGGATATGCCCAGGTTAAATGCAAACTCTGGGGTATCATTTCGGCGATGAAGGCCAATAAAGACTACCTGATCGGGACAGAGGTAATACTCGAGACGGACTGCCTGCCGATTCTTGGCATGGTTTCCAGATGCGCGACGCCGGACCTGGCAATGCTCAGGTGGATAGTGTACATCAAGTCCCTGAATCTAGAGATACGACACATTTCCTGAAAAGACAATGCCATGACCGACATGCTCTCAAGGGCGAGGACGAGGAAGTCGGTGTAGATTTCTTCGAGGCGGCATACGTGACGACCAGAAAGGGGAGCACTCCGGCGCTTAACGAATTCGACGAGAGCAATTATGATGGGGAGTGGCTCCAGATCGGCAGGCTCCTGAAAACAATGACACCAAACGCGGCGTGGACGAAGGAAGAGACCAACCGGATCCAGAAAAAAGCGTACCGATTCTTCCTTCGGGAGGGTACATATGGAAGCACCCGAAGAAGAGAAACGGCGTTCCGCTCCGAGTAGTGGCAAAGAAGGAAGAATAGGAGGAACTACTGGCGAAATTTCACGAGAATCCCTGGGCCGGGCACCGCGGAACGTGGGCCACGTTCGAGAAGGTGAAGGAGAAGTACTGGTGACCAGGGCTGTACCAGGACGTGCATCAGTTCGTAACAACTTGCGAAAGCTGTCAGATGCACTCCGTAGTCCGACATCGGGACGAGCTACACCCAACTTACCCGCCTGCAGTCCATTTCAAGTGGATGGTGGACTTGGTGACAATGCCGATGGGAGTAGGACAGATGCGGTACCAGGTGCTTGCGTGGGAAGACTTAACGAATGACAAGAACTACGCGTTCTCTGTGAACAACGCTCGGCCACAACCGAGCTTAGAATCATAAAACACAGAAAAATGGGGAATGAATGCACGACACAATGGAGGGAAGAGTACACAGGATGTTTACATGGAAAACCCAAATACGGGAAAAACCAGGGCAGCCCACAGACTGCAAACTATCACTATATCACAATGATTACAACAGTGAGCTCATGGCGGCAACGACCTCTGCTCAATATCTTCGCCACAGGCGGCGGTTACAACAGAGGCAACGACCTCTTCGTTTCTTTCTCTCTCTCTCTCTCTCTCTCTCTCTCTCTCTCTCTCTCTCTCTCTCTCTCTCTCTCTCTCTCTCTCTCTCTCTCTCTCTCTGTACACTGTTGCGCTCTAATCTTTTTCGCCAACAACAATGACAACAACACACACTAGCAGAGTTTTCGGCTTTTCGGCTATTTACAAATATAGTCCCGATGGACTCTCAGAAACATTATTATGAATATGTCCCTTCATCCGGTGAGCACTCCTCACCAGGCCTGCATCATCCGGCGCTTGCCGGGCACACGTCATCCGGTTCTCACGGAGTCTTCACTATCCGGCTCTTGCCGGGTACTCGTCATCCGGTTCTCACCGGGTCTTCCATTGCCGGGTACTTGACATCCGGTTCTCACCGGGTCTTCCGTAGCCGGGTACTCGTCATCCGGTTCTCATCAGTACTGTTCTTCTCACTTCCCATCCGGGGGGACCTGTTTCCTAACAAACTCCCCCTTCACTCCGGCATGGGATGTCTTACTAGTCTGATCCGCTTCCGGCATGCATCCAACTTGTCGGGTATCAGTACTTTGGTCAGCATATCTGACCCATTCTCGGCCATGTGGATCTTCGTCAACGCGAACTCCTGGTCATCTACTCTTTCCCGGATCCAATGATATCTTCGTTGGATATGCTTCGTCCGAGAATGGTAGGCCGCATTCTTAGCAAGGTGGATGGCACTTTGACTGTCGCAATAGAGCCAGTATTCATCTTGCCGGATACCGAGCTCTCCGATGAAGTCCTTCATCCATAATATTTCCTTGCCGGCTTCCATAGCCGCCATGTACTCCGCCTCCGTGGTTGACAACGCAACCGTCTTCTGCAGCCTCAACTGCCACGAAACAGCTCCCCCTACATATGTCATTACATACCCGGATGTAGACCGGTTGGTATCCACATCAGCCGACATGTCCGAATCGGTAAAACCGTCAAGTTGAGGTTTACCGGAGCCAAATCGGAGACACATATCGTTCCAGTGCTCCTTGCCAGGATTGCTCATAAACCGGCTCACCACTCCGACTGCATATCCTATATCCGGTCGGGTACACACCATTGCGTACATTAAGCTCCTGACGGCAGAGGCATATGGAACCTTCATCATATCAGCCTTCTCTGCTTTCGTCTTCGGCCTTTGCTTACCGGATAATCTGCAGTTTGTCGGGAGTGTCAATCCGACCAGTTTCGCATCTGGCATGTTGAACCGCTTAAGCACCTTTGTCACGTACTTCTCCTATGACAGCCACAATTGCTTCACTGACCGGTTCCGGATTATATGCATCCCCAGCATCTGTCTTGCCGGACCCAAGTCTTTCATTGAGAAGTTCCGGTTGAGAGCCTTCTTCAGCATCCGTATTTTGGCTTGGTCTCGTCCAACAATCAACATGTCATCCATGTACAGAAGGAGTATCAGGAAGTCGCCTCCTTCGAACTTCTTCACAAACACACAGTGATCGGCCTGCGTCTTGTGGTACCCTTGATCGGTCATGAAGGAGTCGAACTTCCGGTACCATTTTCGGGGAGCCTGCTTCAGTCCGTACAGGCTCTTCTTCAACCGGCAAACCAGTTGCTCCTTCCCTTTCTCCACGAATCCTTCCGGTTGCTGCATGTAGATCTCCTCTTCGAGGTCACCGTGAAGGAATGTCGTCTTCACGTCCAGCTGCTCTACCTCGAGGTCCATGCTTGCCGCTATACTCAGCACCGTCCGGATGGAGGTCATCTTTACTACCGGGGCAAATATCTCGACGAATTCTACGCCCTTCTTTTGCTGGAACCCCTTCACCAGGATCCTGGCTTTGTATCTCGGGGGCTTGTTGGCATCTCCCGGTTTCAACTTGTACACCCACTTGTTTCGGAGTGCCCGCTTTCCTTACGGCAACTCCACCAATTCGTACGTATGGTTCTCATGCAGGGAATCCATCTCATCTTGCATGGCACTTAACCATTTTCGACTGTGGGTGTCATCGTTCGCTTCTTCGAAGCTTTCTGGCTCCCCCTCATCGGTTAGCAGCACATGCTCTGCATTCGGAAATCTCCGGGGGGCCCTTCTCTCTTTGAGAGGATATCTCCGTCTTTGGGCTTCGGTAACCGGCTCCTCCATTTCCTCTTCATCCGAATCCGATTCGGGGTCTTGGCCGATTCCGGTTTCAGCTTCCTCTACTTCTTCTTCTGCCAGTCGGTATCCTCACCGTAACCAGCTGGTTCCTTGAGTGCTAACCGGTCTCTTGTTGGTTGGGTCTGCTCATCGTAGAATCGATCCTTACCGGTCGACTCAGAGTTCATTATCTTCTTCTCCAACTCCCAGTCGGCGAGCGTCTTGTCCTCCATAAAGATAATATCTTGACTCCAGAATACCTTCTTGTGGACCAGGTCCCACACTCAAGAGCCAAACTCATCGTCACCGTAACCGAGGAATATGCATGGCCTGGTCTTTGGATCCAACTTTCCGCTCCGGTCCTTAGCAACATGCACGTACGCAAGACACCCGAATACCTTCAGATGCCGGTAGGACACTTCCTTACCGGTCTAGACTCTCTGTGGCGTGTCTCCGTCCAAGGGTACTGAGGGTGATCTATTTATCACATATGTCGCCGTCGACAGTGCCTCAACCCAAAACTTCTTGGGTTGTTTTGCATGCACTGGCATACTCCGGACCCTCTCCTTTATGGGCCAGTTCATCCTCTCGGCCAGCCCGTTTAGTTCCGGCGTCTTCGGCACGGTAAATTCGAGCCGGATTCCCTTCGAGCGACAGTACTCCTTGAACTACCCCCGATATTCAACTCCGTTATCTACTCGAACCGCCTTCAGCTTCCGACCGGTTTCTCTTTCCACTCTCACGTGGAGCTCTTTGAAGATGGATAGCACCTGATCCTTCGTCTTCAACGGTGTGGCCCACAGCTTCCGGCTGTGGTCATCTATGAACGTCACGAAGTACTGCGATCCTGCATGTGACTTCGTGTCCACTTGACACACATCAGTATGCACCAACTCCAGTGGTGCATTACGTCTTATCGGTGGCCTTGGTCGGAAGGAGGTCTGGTTTTGCTTACCGGCCAGACAATCAATGCACTTCTCCAAGTGCACGTTCTTCACTGGAATGAGGTTGTCGTCTGCAAGCCTCTTCATCCCCTTCTCGCTCATGTGACAAAGCCTCTTGTGCCACAGCTCACCGGCAGTGTCGAATGCCACGTTCACTTCTTCCGAGCATAACCGGGCATTCATCAGGTACATCGTGTTTACCTTCCAGGCCCGAGCCACAATCAGGCTTCCTTTGCTGAACTTCATAACACTGTTCCGGATGCTACCCGTGTAGCCTTCATCATCTAGCCGACCGGCTGATATCAGGTTCAGACGAACCTCTGGAACGTGTCAGACATTCTTCAGCAGCAGCTTGCATCCGGTTGGCGTTGTCAACCACACGTCTCTTATGCCGACAATTCGGCATGTACCTTCATTCCCCATCCGGACACAGCCGTGATCACCGGCTGAGTAGGATGAGAAGCATTTCCGGTCCGGTGTAAGGTGGAACAACGCTCCGGAGTCGACCACCCAGGTCATCTTGTCGCCGGCAAGGTTTAGCTCACTCTCCTCGGTGATGAGCATCAACTCTTCTTCACTTGCCGCGATTGTCGTCGTTCCCTTCCGGTCCGGCCCCCTCCGGTCTTTACCGTTCTGGTCCGGTGTCCGCTTCGAATCTGTATCGTCAGTTTCCTTGTCTTTTCGGAAATGCCGACAGTTCTTCTAGAAGTGTCCCGGCTTGCCACAATAGAAGCAAGTAGGCCTCCCCCTTAACTTTGACCGTGTCCCCGACTTTTCCCGGTTCTGGGGGCTACCGTTCCTTTGTCTTCCGCGTTCCGATTCGGTAAGGAGCGCTTTGGAGCCGGAGCTCGTATCCTTATCTTTCCAACGCGCCTCCTCATCTAGCAAGCTCGACTTCACTCTTGCAAGGGATAACCGTTTCCCTTACGGCCGGGCGTTGCCCAAAGTGACAACCAGCCTCGACAACCAGCACAGGGCAACGTGGAAGTTTGCAAGGAGGTGGTTCGGGCCTTACGTGGTGACATGCGCCAATGACAACAGGACCTACCATCTTGCGGAGCTCGACGGTACGAGGATGGCAATACCGGTAGCGGGTAAGAGGGTCAAAGCGTTTAAGAAACGACACGAGTGTGAGCCGGATCTGGAAAGCATGGACGGCGACGAAGGGCGGTCCGAGGCGGATGACGAACCGGAAGACGAGGAGTAAAGCATGGACCGGTTTTCTTCAGCAAGAGCCCAATTTTGGCGCATACCACTGGATGCGCGGTTAGGTGGGGGCGGATGTCGTGAAGAAAACCGTCCCTAGGCAAAAACCGAGTTTAGCATGTGTAAACCGGCCCTTACACGTGAGCACACTTTTCGTTGTATAGTAAGTAGGTAGGTACAAGTCGGCTGAGGTGAAATCCTAGGTAGCACGCATTCAATAGGGAGAGAATCGAATTGTATCTCTAGCCGAAAGGACAGAGAATTAATATGATGTAACGGATGATAACGGCCTCCCTCCTTGGGCTATAAAAGAGAGGGAGAGGAATGAAAAAGATATCGCGCGTTAGAGAGGACGAAGTGCTTCCGGACTAGGACCGAGCCCTTCTCCTCTGCCACTCTCCATAGCCATTTTTGCGCAGGTTTTCGGGAGGCTGACTCTGCTCCGTGGAACGCCCGTGTGCTTCCGGTAGAGTCTCCATCTCGCTCTTCTGTGTGTGTAAGTGAACAGGCGTCGGTGTCCGCCTTGCCGGCCTATTAGTTGTAACCGTCTTGATATATATATATACATTTATATACATGCGTGTTCATATACTCGGACTTCTAGTCGTCTCGTTTTGCTGTGTTGTTGGACTGTAATTCCTGTGTGCTCCCGTGTCTGTGCATGTGCAAGTGTGTCCGTTGCCTTTCCATTCTCCTCCTTCTCAGCTATTTCTCAGTCCAAGACCCCGGTGATCCCGCCTCGTTCTCCACGCACGCGCGTAAGAACGCGACAGCGGCTCACCTTCTCCGGAGAAAAGTTAGCCTTCGGACAGCTGGAGATAGTGGTAGTCGGACACCTGTGCGGGCCTTACGGCCGGAATCCGTCCCCGGCGAAGGTAGAAGCCATCTCCACAATGAAGGATGATTGCGGGTCGGTCACGGAGGTCCAAAGGATCCTGGGGGCATGTGCGTTCTATCACATCTGGATTCCACACTACACGCATGTCACAGAACCACTTTACGGGTTATTAAAGAAAGGGCGCCGGTTCAAAGGGAGCACAAGGAGTCGGTCCGGAGACTGAAGGAGGCGCTAGCCGCGGCACCAGCTCTCCGGAGAGCGGTTTACGGCAAGGAAGTCCCCATTTACGTGACGGTGGACATGAGCCCGACCGGGATCGGGTGGGTGATCAATCAGGAAGACGAGGACGGTGTACGGTTCCCGATTTGGTTCGGGGCAAAGGTATTGAGCGAGCGGCAGCTAGGATACGCCCAAATTAAGCGCGAGCTATGGGGTATCGTTTTGGCAGTCAAGGCCGACAAGGATTATTTGATCGGGACGGAAGTGTTAATCGAGACGGACTGCCTACCGATTTTGGGTATGGTTTCCAGATGCGCGACTGCGGACCTGGTGATGCTCAAGTGGATCGCGTACATCAAGTCCCTGAACCCAAAGATACGGCACATCTCCGGAAAGGATAATGCCATGGCCGATATGCTTTCAAGGGCACGGTTCAGCAACGAGGATGGCATGGTGGTCGGGGCTGTACCGGGACGTGCATCATTTTGTGACAACCTGTAAGAATTGCCAGATGCACTCTACAGTCCGGCATCGAGACTTGCTTCATCCAAACTACCCACCAACCGTCCACTTCAAATGGATGGTGGATTTAGTGACTATGCCGATGGGGGTAGGACAGATGCGATATCTGGTGCTGGCTCGGGAGGACCTGACAAACCAGGTGGAAGGCCGAGCGTTGAAGAACAAAACGACCGCGGCCGTGTGTCGATTTCTGATCTAAGAAGTGGTGTGCCGATACAGGTGCGTAGGAAAGATCGTGGACAACCGCGGAGAACTAGATGCGCAAGAGGTTGAAGAGTTGTTTGACCAACTGGGGTCAAACTCTCCCTCACTATAGTGTACAATCCGGAGCCCAACGGGAAGGTAGAGCATGGTCACGAGCCCATTGTGAAGGCGTTAGCACATTGGGAATTGGCCGCGGCTCCTTCTTTACGCACTATGGGCGGATCGAACTACGCACAGTTCGGTGACGGGTTTCATGCCAGCGGAGCTGATGTACGGGCAAAAGCCAATCATGCCGATGGAGAAAACGATCACTTCATGGGCCGCGATGGACTGGAAGGACGAGATGAACCGGGAAGAGTTGTTGGCAACAAGGATCCGAAACTCGAGCGAAGACCGAAAGACGTGGAGCGGGCGAAGGAAAGGCTGCGTAAAGCACGAGAAAGGAACAAAGGTCGGTTCGACTGTACTCACCGACTAAGGCCGAGGAAGATCGAGGAAGGTGAACGGGTGCTCGTGTACGACAGCAGCCTCGACAATCAACACAAGGCGGTGCGTAAGTTTGCGAGGAGGTTGTTCGGGCCCTATGCGGTAACGAGTGCGAACTACAACGGCACGTACCATCTCGCGGAGCTCGACAGGACACAGATGGCGGTGCCGGTAGCAGGAAAAGGGTCAAGGTATTGAAGAAGCGGCAAGAGGAAGAGCCAAACCTGGAATGCGTGTCTGACGATGACGGCCGGCTCGAAACGAATGATGATTCGAGCAGCGATGGGTGATAGCGGGCCGGTTTTCTCCAGCAAGTGTTGTATCTGGCGCGTACCGGTGGACGCGCGGTTTGGTGGGGGTGGATGTTGTGGAGAAAACCGTCCATAGGAGGAAACGAGAGAAACCATCCCTATGTGTAGGGCAGCTGATGGAAATATACTAGGTGTAACACATTTATTAGGAAATCAATGTGTATCTCTGTCCGAAGGGACACAGAATAAAGTAATGTGATTGTGACTGAAGGAGAAGGGACTCTCCCCAACGACCTACATAAGGAAGAAGAGAAGGAAGAATAGACCATCGTGCGTTAGCGAGAACGAAGTGTTGTTGGACCGTATATCGAGTTCTCTTTCTCCTCCTTCGGTTGTCATTCTCGGCGGGTTTTCTTTTGGAGATCGTCGCCTCTGCTTCGTGGACAGCCCGTGCGCTTCCATCAGAGGCTCTACCTTCGCGTTTCTGTGCTTGGCGTGTGATTCCTGTGTGTGTGTGGGTGGACTCCCGTGTTGGGTCCATTGCCGATGTGCTGGTTGTAATCGTTATTGGTGTTATAATCGAATTGTTCACTTTTTCTCTCTCTCTCTCTCTTTCACTGTGTTCAGCAAAATGCTCTCTCTCTCCTCTCTCACGCTCCTTGGTTTAGGGCCCCTGCGGTCCCGTCTCATTTCACCCGCGAAAGCGTAGTAACACGACAACCTTCATCAGCTTCCCCTTTTGTCCGACATGCACAATCGGGTGAGGGGTGTCATCTCGGGTTTCGACAATCCCCGGTTGTTCCGGTTTCTCCAAAAAAGAGAACCACTCTTCATGGCTCGTCATGTGGTTGGATGCTCTGGAATCAACGTACCATACTTCCTTCGATCCAAAACTAGTCTTCTTCATCAAGTTAGCCTTGTGCTTCATCACAAAGGTTGGCCGTTTACCGGTTTTCCCTGTTCCAAATCCTTCTGATCCTTCCGCGTAGTGTGAGCTTTGTCGATTCTCCCGACCGGTTTTGCCGGATCTGGATTTGCCTGAATCGGCACACTTCTTCCAACACTCGCTTTCTCTGTGGCCCTTTTTGCCATAGTACCAGTATTCTGTGTCAGCCTTTCCTTGTCAGTTCCCGGCGCCGCTTGTGGAGGGTCCGGAACTACTATCGGCACAATCTCTGTGCCTCCGGTGCTACTCTTGTCGGCCGCCTCCATTGCGTGCCGACCCACCTCATCCACCACGTCCATGGGGCCAATCTGTCTCCGTGTACAGCATCCGGTCGTCCGATTCAGTGGTCCTTGACCCACTCACGTGGTTTTCTTCGACCATCAGCATAGATTGCAAGTCGAAGAAGGACGGTGGTTTCTCCCAGGTGCAGATCGCTATCCGGATTGGCCCGTACCTTTGCGCTAGACCACCGAGGCAGATTTCTACCATCTCATCTTCGTCCACCGTCACGTTGATGGACCTGAGTGTGTCGCAATTCTCCTTTATCTTGGTGGTGTAGTCCGTAACCAACATTTCTCTTTACCAGATTTTGTTCGGCTCTTGCCGGAGCTGCAACTTACGCGTTGTGGTACTTGCGGCAAAAATCTTCCGTAGATTTTCCCAAGCCTCCTTCGGCGTCTTTGCATCCTTGATATTGCTGAGCATTTGATCATGCACACTGGACGCGAGACAATACAGTACCCGACTGGCTCCTGGCTCCCATACCAGGAAGTCTTTGTGTGACAGCTCCGGTGGTACTTCATTTGTTCCTTCCACGAAGCTCCAATATCCATGCCCCAGTAGGTACTGGTGCATTTTATATGACCAGGATGCATAGTTGCTCCAGTCGAGCTTCTCTATTGGAACTGAACTCGCCATTCCACTTTCCATATCTTCTCTCCATTTGTTGTTACCAGGTTCTAGGGTTCTCAACCCTCGCGCTCTGATACCATGTGAATGTTAATGTGCGGAAGCGTTAGACAGAACCGGCTCAGTCAAATAGCAACAGAAAATGAGATGAAGGTTTAATGGAAAAGCTTAAAACACAGAGGAGACAGAGAGAGCAGAACATAAAACTATATTCAAAAATTAACTCTAAAACTCTGTACATACAATGTGCTAAACAACACTATTTATACAAGTCCATAAAGGACTGACAGGTACTTCAATGCTCACACGTGCGACTGACACTAACTATGAGATAATGATTACCTAGTAGTCTAGGCTACTACTAGGCTTCCGGTTCCAGCTCGAATCCGGTTCTCCGATCCGGCTCCCCGATCCGGCCGGTTGTTTCCAGATACCGATCCGGTTGATCCTTCCGAATGCCGATCCGGCTCATGCTTATTCAGCCAATCCGGATCCGGTTGAGCTTGCTCGCTCAACATCTCATAAAAAGGAAGCGGCTCGTGACAGAGCCAGAACCAGAGAAGCCAGTCGGGGTAAGGGTTGCATTGCTCGACGAGGTGGCCACAGAGAACGAGCTTGCGGAAAGCCACTACACAAGGCCGCACTGGGCTAGAGCAACAACAGTTCGGATCAAGGATGTGAAGAGCCAGTGGTGGTATTGATTGACCATGGGTCGGAAATTAACGTAATGTCCATGGACTTCTACAAAAAGGGGAAATGGTCAATCAACACCAAGCACGGGTGCAAGATACGTGTGGCTACGCAAGCCACGGAGTTGCACAGGGCTTGCCCGAATGTCTAAGGGTCAATGACGTCGAGATAGACCAACACTTTTTCGTGCAATAGACATCCTCCCATCTGGTCATCGTCGGTGAACCATACATCACAATGCCTCGAATAGAAACAACAGTGTTGGACAATGGTTCGGCCTATGCAAGGGTGAAGAGTCAGGATGGTCGTCACTCCGTTTAGTTCCTAACAGTACGCCAGAGCCATGAGCGGAATAGAGACACACTCGGTAATGACGGACGAGAGGATTTCTAAAAAGGGCTACGATAGTCCGAATGACCAGAACAAACCCCACACCTGTACTATAGGTAGGAAAATTTTGTTCTCCGACAACGGAGGTTGTACCATAACCGGCATTAGTGGCTGGAACAAAAAACGAGTCAAAAGGCGCTTGAAGGCGTGTGGAGCCTTGGGCCCTGACGAGGAGATTGGCGACGCCATGGAGGCGGTCTTAATCAATGACACCCTTGGGGAGATCGAGAGGGTAGTCGAAAGGGGTCTAAGTGAAGACTGGGCCGTAGCGGTTAATTCGGTCAAAATGTACGAAGTCATCACGAACTTCGAGAGGGATATCATGGCGCATTGGACTGCCCGCATGGACACAAAGTACAAGATTGTGGACCGGTAGGTGAAGCTAGTCGCGGCTCCCTTGTCGGAGGGCAATTGGGAACGAATAACGGGGGTCGCTACTGACCCAAGCTCGCGAGATCCGGCCAGCATAGGACACTGGTTCACCAACAAGACGCTACAAGAGTTGAAGATCGGTGGGGTTGACTTCCTACTGCCACCGGAAGAGGACCGGTTCAGGAGGATGCTCGAGAGGCACGAGAAAGCCTTCACATTCTCGCCAAGAGAGATCATGTGCGTCGACCCGACCATTGTCGAGCCAATGGTAATCTTCACGGTACCGCACGTGTCATGGAATCTCAAGCCGTTTAAAGTACCAAGAGCTCACATCCCAAATTTGATGGAGCTTCTTCAGCAGAAAGTGGAGTTGGACATCCTCGAGCCATCGAGTGCCCCTTACTCAAATCGGTGGTTTACAGTACCAAAGAAGAACGGTGTCGTGGAAATCCGTGCTTGCATGTCGGATTCGGGCGGGACCACCGGGGTCATGGTCCAGGAGGGGAGGAGTTGCAGGGAACCCGAATCCTCCGGAGCTCGCCGCGTTGCCAACCGGTTCGCTCTCAGATACTCTCCGGAATCGACCGGTAGCCACACGGGAAGTCAAAGAGTGTGCCCTTGTCCTTGCCGCCCCTTCCGCCCGTATGTACAAGGGGCCCAAAAGAGGCATGGGACCCTAAACCGGTTAACCGCGCCCGCACACACGCACACACACATATACACACCCGGTTACAACCGGCACCTCTACACCGGCGACCACGCACGCACCCGCACATGCTCCACCCCGCCGATTTTTCCAACATTCCCCGGTTTCTCACCATGGCCCAGAATCTTCACAACATTCGCTTCCCACCAAACCGCACATCCACTGGTACGTTGTCGTGGAGAAAACCGTCCCTAGGAGGAATCAATGGATAGTGTCCATGAACCGGCCCTTACACACTGGTCCAGTCTTCATTTGTCGCCTCCGGATTGGTCGTATTGGCCATGACCTCCGCATCCTCGGCACCACTTTCCGTCTCTTAGGTCTTCCATTGGTTGTCGGCCGCAACCGCCTAAGTCTCGGGAACGAGTGTGGAGGACCCATACTTCAGTTGACCGCCTCTTTCATTTGCCCTGCCGCCGTCGACCTCCTTCCTTGCTCTTCCCCACCATCTCCCTTCTCTTTCGGTCTCACGTTGCCATGCCGGCCGAATTGCCGAACTCCGGTCAAGATGTGGGGATACCGATTTTGTAACGACTGTCGACGGCTTGTCCCAGGCCACCGACCCTTTTAGTGGTGTTAGTGGAAAGCATCTGTGTCGGGGACAAGGTCATCAGTGCGGAAGAACAAACAACATCTGTGATGTTGAAGGACCTGTGTATGAGAATAAACAAGATACACACACACACACACACAGATAGGCACAAAGAAATGTTTTATTTCTTAATAGCAACAATTACAAATGACAACCAACCAACCCCTTTACTAAAGGTTACAAAGTCACTTTATATAGTGACTATCCTAGGGAAACTACCCTTTATGCTATTTAAAAAAATAGCCCAAACTTGGGCTATCCAAAGGGATAGTGTGAACACAGCCATTATACACTCGTATTCGACAGTCCCCCGTAATGGGCGTATACATGGGTTGTCTGAAATTGCAGGTATATACAGGGTTTATTGGACAGATCGGTTTTGTTCGAGTTGGCAAGATTTGAGGACAGAAGGTCGAACCGGTCGGGTCGGAAGAGATGAAGCCAATCCTCAAAGAACCGATGTCGGTTGTCCGAAACCATCCTATCTTGTGTGTCCGACTTTAATCGGACCGATTTTTCATTACGCCCATATGGTGCCGAAGGGACCGGAAGCGGTCCGCCGAAAGACACTTTGTCATTCCATCTATGACATTATCAGTTGTGGATATCTTCTGGAGACCAATTTTCCCTGAAATGACGCAGTCCCGAAAAAAGTGATATCGAACGTCGATATTCTTGGAGGCGTTGTGGTGAACCAGATTTTTTGACAAAGCAACAGCACCCTGACTGTCGCTGTCGACAACTGGAGCCGAGTCGAAATCGACTTGTCGAAACGTGTGCGCCAGCCGACCGAGCCATAAAGCTTCTTTTGTTGCGTCGAATGCAGCTACATATTCCGCTTCGGTCGTTGAGGTGGTTGTGCACTCCTGAAGTTTCAACTTCCACGAGATTGCTCCATTGCCGAATTTGAAACAATATCCGGTTGTTGATTTTCGGCTGTCCACGCAGCCAGCGAAGTCGGAGTCGGTGTAACCGACTATGCCTGAGGTTGAGTTCGGGCCAAAAAGAATGTTGTGGTCTTTTGTGCCAGCAAGATATCTGAACAAATGCTTGACTATGTTCCAATGCGATCGTCCTGAGTTGTGCATGAATCTGCTGACGACTCCTACGGCGTGAGAAATATCAGGTCGTGTCGCGACCATCGCGTACATAAGGGAGCCGACTGTCGGTGCATACAGTACCGACTTCATATCTTCCCCCTTCGGACCGGATGTCGGGCAGTCTCGCTGAGACAGCCGAAGGTTAATGGGGAGCAAGGTCAAAGCAGACATGGCCACGACACCAAGCATGAAATGAAGGGTTATCATTTTCACCACTGGTGAAAAGATTTCGTCGAAGTCGACGCCATATTCTTGTCGAAATCCCTTCGCAACTAATCTGGCCTTGTACTTTGGGTTGGTCAAGTCGGACGTCTCTTTTAGTCGATAGACCCACTTACACGGAAGAACATGTCGATTCTTCGGTAATTCGACCAAGTCCCAAGTCTTGTTTGCGCGAATGGACTGCATTTCCGACTCCATCGCCAGATGCCAAGTGGCTGAGTTGGCAGATGCCAATACTTCTTCGTAAGACGTCGGTTCACCGGCATCAGTGAAGAAAATTCTAGGAGAGTACCTTTCCGGAGGTTGTGACCGTCTTTCGGATCTTCGAGGTATGACTGGACTGGTCGCACCGAGTATAGGTGTCGGATGGTCGAAAGCCGAGCCATTCGGTTTTGATGAATCGGTGGATTCAAGACAGGAGGTGTCGGTTACCCGTGAAACCGATCTCGTGTTGTGGGTTGGGCCTTCATGAAGGGTTGGCACTTCGGAAAATATTACCCTTCGGACTTCAATAGGCCTTTCGGCCGTTTTATGCATAGCCAACTCGTTGAACACGACGTCCAAACTTTGGACGATTTGTTTGTGCTTGGGGTCCCAGAGTCGGTTATTTATTATGTGTACTGCCGTAAGTAGAGCCTCCGCCTAGAAGCCATCCAACAGTCCGGAGTGTTGGAGCATGGTTATTATGCGTTCTTAAATCATCTGATTCATGCGTTCAGCAATTCCGTTCTGCTCCGGACTATAGGGTGCCGTCTATTCATGTTGAATGTCGTGTTCCCGGCAAAGTTTGACAAATTCGTCAGACTTGAATTCTCCTCCATTATCGGTTTGAAGACATTTTAGTTTCCGACCAGTCTGGTTTTCGACCATTGCGAGCCATTCAGAGAAGATCGAGAACACCCAATCTTTGGTTCTAATGGGGTAAGCCCACACCTTCCGAGTCGAGTCATCAATAAAGCTGACGAAGTACGAAGCACCGCCGAGAGACTGATGTGGCATCGGGCCACTGACGTCCGAGTGAACCAAATCGAGGGGACTTGATTCTCTTGGTGCTGATGTCGAGTGTGATGCAGCTACCTGTTTGTTGTACTGGCAATGCTCGTAGAATTGGTGATCCGAGAAGGAGAGCTTGGGGATGTAACCAGCTCTAGATAGGTGCTTTATGTCGGCCTTGCTAAGGTGTCCAAGTCGTCTGTGCCATAACGATGACACGGGGATGTCAACCAAAAATAAGTCACCCTCTTTGAGTGTGACATATAAAGGGTACAAAGAGTGTACCTTTAGTCCTTGAGCAAGCAGGAGGTTCCCTTTGTGGAGTGTCCACCCTCCTTATGAGAACCCGGCACAGATGCCGGCTTCGTCAAGTTGTCCGACTGAGATCAAGGGTCTTGAAAGCTCAGGAACGTGTCGGACGTTGTGTAGTACGAGTGTAGACCCACCCGGAAGGTTGAGCTCTACGGTGCCGATTCCCATTATGGCTCAATGTTGCAAGTTCCCGACTCGAACTGAGTCGGAGTGCCGGTCTGAGTATTGTCGAAACTGAGATCGGTGAGGTGTTACATGATACGATGCGCCCGAATCTAGGAGCCATGTGCTCGATTCCTCAGTCGTAAGCAAAACTTCTGATTCGACTAGGTTCTCTATGGACAGTATGTTCGGGTCGGTCGTCAAAATTTTAGCTGAAGAGCCGACGTAGTTGACCTCCTCATGTCGGCTACTCTTCTGATCTGCTCTTTGAGCTTTGTCGGCTTTAGCTTTGAGTGCCCGACAATCGGCTTTGATGTGTCCCGGTTTCTTGCAGTAGTTGTAGATTCAATTGTCCCAGGACTTGCTCTGGCTTCGTTGATTGTTCGACGGTCGGGAAGAACTTCTTCCCCGGTTGTTCGATTGGTCGGTCGAACCTTGTACTACGTAAGCTTCATCTACCGAGTCTTTGGCAAAAGACTTTCTCCAAGTTGCTTCAGTCAGGATTGCGCTCGTAATTTCGGAGTACTTAATGGCAATTGTTGAAGCATTGCACATGGTTGTGACGAAAGTTTCCCAAGAGGAGGGGAGACTACTCATGAGTATCATTGCTCTGAGTTCATCCTCTATTTTCGTCCCCTGAGACGATATTTGCAAGCTTAGGCTTTCGTACTTGTTGAGGTGTGCATGAACCGAATCGGATTCTTTCATCCGCAAGTTGCAGAGGCACCGGATCAGATACATATTCGTTGCGGCGACCTTCTTTTCATAAGTTTCCGACAATGTTTTCCAAAGTTCAAAAGCTATCGAGCATAATTGCACTGTGAAGTACACTGACTCCAACAAGTGCATCTGAATCGTGGCCTGGACAATTCTGTCTAGCTTTAGCCACTCGTTTGCCTTGTATGCTTCTGGAGGATTTTCATTCTCAATCGGGTCTATCTGACCCTTGACTATGAGATAGTCCTGCATTTGTTCCTTCCAGAAGTTGAAGTTTGAACCGTTGAACCTCCTTAGACTCATCTCCAATAAGCCGGATGTTGATGCCATCTGCTTCGGTTTCGGTTGGTAAGACTCTGTTTGGAGTTGACTAGGAACCTTAGTGGGGTGCAGCTGGTCGGCTCACCCGATATTGTTCTAGTCGGTCTTGAACCCGAGTCAGTTTGGTTTCGAATACTTGTTTGCTGAGCCTTCTTGGAGTGACTCCGGTTAGCTTCCGATTGAATGCCGAATACCGATCACAAGAAACCGATTGTTTAGGCCGATTCTGCTTCCGATGACTGCAGCGATGAGAGGGACGGATCCAACTGATCCTTCCGAATGTCGATCAGCCGAATGAAGCACGAATTTGGTTGTTGCTTGGAGACCAATCTGCAACGGGTGGTTACAACAAGTGGGTCAATAGTGTCCGGTGACCTATTCGGATGTTGTTTAACAAAATGAAGCACAATTGGGTCGGGTGTTGCACAAGGAGCTCACCTCAAGTGGTTACAATCACAGGAACAGAGTACAGCCGACTAGCTTACTCCAATTAGTGATTTAACATAGTGAGATGCAGACTTCTTGTTTGTCTTCTCTCTTCTTTGTTCTTCAAGAAAAATAGAAACAGAATGTTGTGTGGTGTACTATGACAGCCATCAGCAGGTTGAAGAACCTCCAACGCTTTGATACCAAATGTTGGGGACAAGGTCGTCAGTACAGAAGAACAAACAACATCTGTGATGTTGAAGGACCTGTGTATGAGAATAAACAAGATACACACACACACACACACACACACACACACACACACAGATAGGCACAAAGAAACGTTTTATTTCTTAATAGCAAAAGTTACAAATGACAACCAGCCAACCCCTTTACTAAAAGTTACAAAGTCACTTTATATAGTG
Organism: Azolla caroliniana; assembly: GCF_043228905.1. Classification (NCBI taxonomy): domain Eukaryota; kingdom Viridiplantae; phylum Streptophyta; class Polypodiopsida; order Salviniales; family Salviniaceae; genus Azolla; species Azolla caroliniana. The sequence continues at coordinate 17,946,410 of NW_028230452.1, forward strand.
ACTATCCTAGGGCAACTGCCCTTTATGCTATTTACAGAAATAGCCCAAACTTGGGCTGTCCAAAGGGATAGTGTGAATACGGCCATTATACACTCGTATTCGACAATCCGCTCTATGATCGATCAAGCCCCGTCTGGGCTTGATTCTCCAATGTCCAGAGTTTCGGCTCCAATGCCGATCCCGCCAGACTCGTTCTGTACTCTCGGTCTTCTTCTTCCCGATTTCCGTCCTTCTCTCGGTTGGTCTTTCTCCCCATGTAAAAGAGGGCAGCTCATCCCGCACCCTCTCCCGTATCGGCACCGTCGTGCCCCGCTTGGACTCCGGCTCGACCAGGTCCGTCTTGTCCGGGTGCCCCCTTCCTGCTGTGATGTCGTGCCGTCGCACACCACCTTCGTTTCGCTTCTGGGTGACCACACTCTGTGAGCTACTCGGAGCTCCTCCTCTTTATGTTGGACGGTCGAGCCTTCGGCAAAACTCATGGGACTCCGTACCCGTTGAAACAGTCGACTCCTTCGACCTTGCCCATCTCAATGCGCCGCTTCTCGACCCTCCTTCTCGAAGTCTTCAGCCTCCAACTCCATCCTCCCTTTCCGCCCTTCATGTCGGGTTCACCAAAGATGTCACGGAAATCCGTGCTTGCATGTCGGATCCGGGCAGGACCACCGGGGTCATGGTCCAGGAGGGGAGGAGTTGCAGGGAACCCGAATCCTCCGGAGCTCACCGCGTTGCTAGCCGGTTCACTCCCGGATACTCTCCTGACGCGACCAGTAACCGCACGGGAAGTGAGAGAGCGCGCCCTCGTCCTTGCCGCCCCTTTCGCCTGTATGTACAAGGGGTCCAAAAGTATTGGGAGACAGGTCCCTCCGGATGGGAAGGGAGAAGAACAGTACCGGATGAGGAGTACCCGGCTTCGGAGAGCCGGATGGTGCAGACCCGGTGTGAACCGGATGAGGAGTACCCGGCTACGGAGAGCCAGATGGTGCAGACCCGGTGTGAACCGGATGAGGAGTACCCGGCTACGGAGAGTCGGATGGTGCAGGCCCGGTGAGAACCGGATAAGGAAGTACCCGGCTACGGAGAGCCGGATGGTGCAAACCCGGTGAGAACCGGAGGAAGAGACATATTCGTAAATATGTCTCTTAGAGCCCATCGAGGCTATATTTGTAAATAGCCGAAAAGTCATATTAGTATAAATATGACTTAGGGCAAACTTTTAGTAGTGGTTGTCATTTTCTGTTTTGCACGAGATTAGTGTGCGTAACTGTACAGAGAGAGAGAGAGAGAGAGAGAGAGAGAAAGAGGTCGTTGCCTCTGTTGTAACAGCCGCCTGTGGCGAAGATTTGTGAGCTCGAGGTCGGTGCCTCAGTGAACTCACTGTTGTATATTCCTACATAGTGACAGTTTGCAGCCTGTGGGCTGCCGTGGTTTTTCCCCTAGTTTGGGGTTTTCACGTAAACCTCCTGTGTATTCTCTTCTTCTTCTTGTCGTGTTTTATTTCCCGTTTTCTGTGTATCATTCTAAGCTCGGTTGGGGCCGAGCGTCACGCATAAGGAACGTTGGGTTCCCGTCAAGTGGCAAAAGAGCGAAACGACACAGAAAATGGACGAATCGTTTGGCGGCATGTTCAAGCTCACCGGCTCCAACTATTCAATGTGGAAGTCGAAGATGAGAGACATGCTCGTGGTTAAAGATCTTTGGCTACCTGTTCAGTTCGGGGACAAGAGACCGGACAAGATCGACGCCACAATATGGGAGGTGATGCACATGAAGACAACGGCGTACATACGGTGCTTCATCGACATGAGCCTATACAACAATTTCAATGAAGAGAGCAAGGCTCATGAGCTCTGGGAGAAGATCGGCATAATGTTTCAGAACAAAAATGTTGTCAATCAGGTGTCGGTATTCCGGAAGCTAGTAAGACTCCGGTACCAAGATGGCTCCAGCATGGCGGAGCACATGAATGCCTTCCAGGGGCTGATCCACCAGGCAACTTCATTGGAAGTACCTCTCGCCGATGAGGTACTAGCGCTACTCCTGCTCGGTTCCCTCCCGGATAGCTGGGAGACGTTGGTTGTCACTTTGGGCAACGCCGGGCTGGAAGGAAAGCGGTTATCCCTAGCAAGAGTAAAGTCGAGCTTGTAGATGAGGAGGCGCGTCAGAAAGATAAGGATACGAGCTCCAACTCCAAAGCGCTCATTACCGAATCGGAACACGGAAGACATAGAAACCATAGTCCCCAAAACCGGGAGAAGTCGGGGACATGGTCAAAGTCAAGGGGGAGGCCTACTTGCTTCTATTGCGGCAAGCTGGGACACTTCAAGAAGAACTGTCGGCACTTCCATAAAGACAAGGAAACCGACGGTGCCGATTCGAAGCGGACCCCGGACCGGAAGGGAACGACGGCAATCGCGGCAAGTGAAGAAGAGTTGATGCTCATCACCGAGGAGAGTGAGATAAACCTTGTCGGCGACAAGATGACCTGGGTGGTAGACTCCGGAGCCTCATTCCACCTTACCCCGGACCGGAAATGCTTCTCATCCTACTCAGTCGGTGACCACGGCTGTGTCAGGATGGGGAATGAAGGTACATGCCGAATTGTCGGCATAGGAGATGTGTGGCTGACAACACCAACCGGATGGAAGTTGCTGCTGAAGGATGTCCGACACGTTCCGGAGGTTCGTCTGAACCTGATATCAGCCGGTCGGCTAGATGATGAAGGTTACACGGGTAGCATCTGGAACGGGGTCATGAAGTTCAGCAAAGGGAGCCTGATTGTGGCTCGGGCCCGGAAGCTCAACACGTTGTACCTGATGAATGCCCGGTTATGTCCGGAAGAAGTGAACGTGGCATCCGACACTACCGGTGAGTTGTGGCACAAGAGGCTGTGTCATATGAGCGAGAAGGGGATGAAGAGGCTTGCAAACAACAACCTCATTCCAGTGAAGAACGTGCACTTACAGAAGTGCACTGATTGTCTGGCCGGTAAGCAGAACCGGACCTCCTTCCGACCAAGGCCACCGATGAGACGTAATGCACCACTGGAGTTGGTGCATACGGATGTGTGTCAGGTAGACACGAAGTCACATGCCGGAGCGCAGTACTTCGTGATGTTCATAGATGACCACAGCCGGAAGATGTGGGCCACACCGTTGAAGACGAAGGATCAGGTGTTATCCGTCTTCAAAGAGCTCCACACGAGAGTGGAAAGAGAAACCGGCCGGAAGCTGAAGGCGGTTCGAGCAGATAACGGAGGAGAATACCTGGGGCAGTTTGAGGAGTACTGTCGCTCGAAGGGAATCCGGCTCGAATTTACCGTGCCGAAGACGCCGGAACTAAACGGGCTGGCCGAGAGGATGAACCGGACCATAATAGAGAGGGTTCGGAGTATGCTAGCGCATGCAAAACTACCCAAGAAGTTTTGGCCTGAGGCACTGTCGACGGCGACATATGTGATAAACAGATCACCCTCAGTACCCTTGGACGGAGACACGCCACAGAGAGTGTGGACCAGTAAGGAAGTATCCTACCGGCATCTGAAGGTGTTCGGGTGTCTCGCGTACGTGCATGTAGCTAAGGACCGGAGAGGAAAGCTAGATCCAAAGACCCAGCCATGCATATTCCTCGGTTACGGTGACGATGAGTTCGGCTACCGAGTGTGGGACCCGATCGACAAGAAGGTATTCCGGAGTCGAGATATTATCTTCATGGAGGACAAGACGCTCGCCGACTGGGAGTCGGAGAAGAAGATAATGAACTCCGAGTCGACTGGTAAGGATCGACTCTACGATGAGCAGACCCAACCGGCAAGAGACCGGTTAGCACCCGAAGAACCAGCCGGATACGGTGAGGATACCGAACTGGCAGAAGAAGAGGTAGAGGAAGCTGAGACCGGAACCGGCCTAGACCCTGAATCGGATTCGGATGAAGAGCAAATGGAGGAGCCGGCTACCGAAGCCCAAAGACGGAGATATCCTCTCAAAGAGAGAAGGGCCCCCCGGAGATTTCCGGATGCAGAGCATGTTATGCTGACCGATAAGGGGGAGCTGAAAAGCTTCAAAGAAGCGAAGGATGACACCCACAGCCGAAAATGGTTAAGTGCCATGCAGGACGAGATGGATTCCCTACATGAGAACCATACGTACGAATTGGTGGAGTTGCCGAAAGGAAAGCGGGCACTCCGAAACAAGTGGGTGTACAAGTTGAAACCAGGAGATGCCGGCAACCCCCCGAGATACAAAGCCAGGATCCTGGTGAAGGGGTTCCAGCAGAAGAAGGGCGTGGACTTCGACGAGATATTTGCCCTGGTAGTAAAGATGACCTCCATCCGGACGGTGCTGAGTATAGCGGCAAGCATGGACCTTGAGGTAGAGCAGCTGGACGTGAAGACAACATTCCTTCACGGCGACCTCGAAGAGGAGATCTACATGCAGCAACCGGAAGGTTTCGTGGAAAAAGGGAAGGAGAACCTGGTATGCCGGTTGAAGAAGAGCCTGTACGGACTGAAGCAGGCTCCCCGACAATGGTACCAGAAGTTCGACTCCTTCATGACCAATCAAGGGTACCACAAGACGCAGGCCGATCACTGTGTGTTTGTGAAGAAGTTCGAAGGAGGAGACTTCCTGATACTCCTTCTGTACGTGGATGACATGTTGATCGTCGGACGGGACCAAGTCAAAATACGGATGCTGAAGAAGGCTCTCAACCGGACCTTCTCAATGAAAGACTTGGGTCCGGTAAGACAGATGTTGGGGATGCATATCATTCAAGACCGGTCAAAGAAGCAATTATGGCTGTCACAGGAGAAGTACATGACAAAGGTGCTTCACCGGTTCAACATGTCAGAAGCGAAACCGGTCGGATCGACACTTCCGGCAAACTGCAAGCTATCTGGCAAGCAAAGCCCGAAGACGAAAGCAGAGAAGGCGGATATGATGAAGATTCCATATGCCTTTGCCGTCGGGAGCTTGATGTACGCAATGGTTTGTACTCGACCGGATATAGGATACGCAGTCGGAGTGGTGAGCCGGTTCATGAGTAATCCCGGCAAGGAGCACTGGAACGCGGTCAAATGGATACTCCGGTATTTGAAGGGCACTTCAAATATGTGTCTCCGATTCGGCTCCGGAAAACCTCAACTGGACGGTTTCACCGATTCGGACATTTCGGCTGATGTGGATACCAGCCGGTCTACATCCGGGTATGTAATGACATATGCAGGGGGAGCTGTTTCGTGGCAGTCGAGGCTGCAGAAGACGGTTGCATTGTCAACCACGGAGGCGGAGTACATGGCAGCTGTAGAAGCCGGCAAGGAAATTTTATGGATGAAGGACTTCATCGGAGAGCTCGGTAAACGGCAAGAGGAATACCGACTCTATTGCGACAGTCAAAGTGCCATCCACCTTGCTAAGAATGCGGCCTACCATTCCCGGACGAAGCATATCCAACGAAGGTATCACTGGATCCGGGAAAGAGTAGATGACCAGGAGTTCGCACTGACGAAGATCCACACGGCCGAGAACGGGTCAGATATGCTGACCAAAGTGCTGACACCCGACAAGCTGGACGCATGCCGGAAGAGGATCGGACTAGTAAGACACCCCATGCCGGAGTGAAGGGGGAGTTTGTTGGGAGACAGGTCCCTCCGGATGGGAAGGGAGAAGAACAGTGCCGATGAACAAACTCGGCCGAGGCCGAAACCGGATGAGGAGTACCCGGCTTCGGAGAGCCGGATGGTGCACGAGATTAGTGTGCGTAACTATACAGAGAGAGAGAGAGAGAGAGAGAGAGAAAGAGGTCGTTGCCTCTGTTGTAACCGCCGCCTATGGCGAAGATTTGTGAGCTCGAGGTCGGTGCCTCAGTGAACTCACTGTTGTATATTCCTACATAGTGACAGTTTGCAGCCTGTGGGCTGCCGTGGTTTTTCCCCTAGTTTGGGGTTTTCACGTAAACCTCCTGTGTATTCTCTTCTTCTTCTTGTCGTGTTTTATTTCCCGTTTTCTGTGTATCATTCTAAGCTCGGTCGGGGCCGAGCGTCGCGCATAAGGAACGTTGGGTTCCCGTCAAAAAGAGGCACAGGACACGGCCCGGTTAACCGCGCCCATACACATGCACACACACATATACACACCTAGTTACAACCGGCACCTCTACACCGCGACCACGCACGCACCTACTCTCGGACCCTACGCTTACCCAAAACACACACACACATACATACACGACGCTAGTTCCACACCGAGAGGAAGAGGGAGCCTGCATCCTAGGGCCGATCGGGGAGCTCCCAGGCTCGTTTGCGCAATGGGACCCTTGTGCAGGGCATGCCTCTTCTAGAACGACCACCTCCTGTGGCCAAGCCGCCTAGAGGGAGCGCACGGGCTCGCCGACTCAAGTTGGGTCTTGCGTGCCAAGGAGCGGTAACCTACCAAGAAACCACCTAGCGTGCGGGCTCGTCACGACCGATAGAAGCCAACACCCACACACACACACAATACCGGACCATGGAGTGCTGAGAAGCCAACAAGCAGGAACTCACGAAAGGGCGCAGACAGTCCGCGTGCCGCCTACCACAACTGAACACACCGCCCGCCCACGCATGCACACAGATGACACCAAAACCTTAACAGAGAATAGAGACAACTCACCCTAAGATGAAGAGAAGACAGAAATCGACGTTATGCATAAAAGTTTATTAACACCAAAATGGAACCCACGAAGGGGAACCCTTTTACAAGGGGCGCACCCTCCCTTTTATAGAACAAGGTGAGGGTTGTGTGACTATGTGGGATAAATCCCGACTTACATGGGATTCTCTGTCCCAAATTAACTCCTACTCGGTGCCATAAAGGCACCCCTATTGTTCACATGTTTTTACAAGGGTGAGTGCACATGCTCCACCCCGCCGATTTTTTTGAGATTCCCCTGTTTCTCACCATGGCCCGGAATCTTCACGACAACGGCTCATTGCTCTTCATTTAGGACTCACAGCTGGTCAATAAAGTGACCATTCGCAATACAGGAGTCGGGTCGTCCATCGACGAATTCGCAGAAGCCTTTGCCAGAAGGTCCATATACTCGGTCGGAGACTTATGCTTGGGGTACGACCAATTCCAACTAGCTGTTGAAAGCCAGGACATCACGACAATGCAAACTCCTCTTAGCCTAGTTCGGATGTGTACCCTACCACAAGGCGGGACCAATTCGGTGGTGCAAATGGTGAATGCGATGAACAAAGTATTGAGGGACTGCATCCTGGACATCACCATGACATTCTTGGACGAAATTCCCATTAGGGCGTGTCCGGAGGACACAAAGGATGACTGGATCAGAGCAAACGGATGTCAAAGGTTTGTCGTGGACCACATCTCCGACTACGAGAAGATACTGCAAAGGCTTAAGGGCGCTCAACTTACCTTGTCCGGGGAGAAGTCTGTTGGGGAAATAAATCTCTTCGGATGGGATCCAGTGATGAATAAAGAGGACCCGGTGAGAACTGGAAGAGAGCCGGTGAGAACCATAAGAGATTCGGAAACCGGATCGGTGAACCCGGTGAGAACTAGAAGAGAAGACAAATTTGTAAATATGTTTTGAATAAGCCCATTGAGGCTATATTTGTAAATAACCCTAAGTTCATATAACTATAAATATGACTTAGGGCAATCACTTTAGTGTGTGATTGCGTTGTTGTCATATTGTTGTAACTATTGTACAGAGAGAGAGGGAGAGAGAGGGATATAGAGCGATACTCTGTTGTAACCGCCACTGTGCGACGAAATAGAGCTCGAGGTCATTGCCTCCGAGTCTCAAACTGTACCCCTTCTCTTCATAGTGATAGTTTGGAGTCTGTGGGTTCCTGTGTTTTTGGTTTCCTATTAGGAATTTTTCCATGTAAACATCCTGTATCATTTTCTTGTGTACTCTCCACTTCCCATTTCTGTGTTTGATTCTTATAGAAGTGATTTACTACTCGGTTGTGTCACAGTGATATTTTGTGCATTTCTCTTCAAACTGGTATCAGAGCGAACGACACAGAAAATGGAAGAATCGTTTGGCGGCATGTTCAAGCTCACCGGCTCCAACTACTCAGTGTGGAAGTCAAAGATGAGGGATATGATGGTAGTCAAAGATCTTTGGTTGCCGGTTCAATTCCGGGATAAGAGACCGGATAAGATCGACGCCACAATGTGGGAGGTGATGCACTTGAAGACAACGGCATACATCCCGTGCTTCATCAACATGAGCTTGTACAGCAACTTCAATGAAGAGAGCAAGGCTCATGAACTCTGGGAGAAGATCGGCATCATGTTCCAGAACAAGAATGTCGTTAATCGGGTTTCGGTATTTCGGAAGCTAGTGAGGCTCCGATACCAAGACGGCTCCAGTATGGCGGAGCACATGAATGCCTTCCAGGGGCTGATACACCAAGCAACCTCATTGGAAGTACCTCTCGCCGATGAGGTACTTGCTCTACTCCTACTCGGTTCTCTTCCTGATAGCTGGGAGACGTTAGTTGTCACGTTGGGCAACACCGGGCCAGAAGGAAAACAGCTATCCCTAGCAAGAGTCAAGGCGAGCTTGCTAAATGAGGAGGCACGTCGGAAAGACAAGGAGGTGATCTCCGACGCCAAAGCCCTCCTTACCGAATCGGAACGCGGAAGACAAAGGATTTGGAGTTCCCAAAACCAGGAAAAGTCGGGGACACGGTCAAAGTCAAGGGGGAGGCCAACTTGCTTCTATTGGGGCAAGTCAGGGCACTTCCAAAAGAACTATCGGTATTTCTGGAAAGACAAGGGAACCGACATTACCGATTCGAAGAAGTCACCGAACTGAAACGGTTCCGGTGAGGTTTGGACCGGAAGGGAACGATGGCGATCGTGGCAAGTGAAGAAAAACTAATGCTCATAACCGGGACAGTGAGTTGAACCTTGCCGTCGACAAGACAACATGGGTTGTCGATTCCGGAGCGCCAATCCACCTTACCCCGGACCGGAAATGCTTCTCATCCTACACAGCTGGTGAGCACGGCTATGTTCAAATGGGGAATGAAGGGACATGCCGAATTATCGGTATAGGAGATGTGTTGACGACATCAACCGGATGCAAGCTACTACTAAAGGATGTCTGACACGTCCCGGAGGTTCAAATGAACTTGATATCAGTCGGTCGGCTAGATGATGAAGGCTATACAGGTAGCATCCGGAACAGTGTCATGAAATTCTGCAAAGGGAGCTTAATAGTGGCTCGAGCCCGAAAGGTCAACACACTGTACTTGATGAATGTCTGGATATGCCGGGAAGAAGTGAATGTAGCATATGACATTGCCGGTGAACTGTGGCACAAAAGGTTGTGTCACATGAGTGAGAAGGGGATGAAGAGGCTTGCCGAAGACAACCTCATTCCGGTGAAGGACGTGCAACTTGAGAAAAGCACCGACTGCTTGGCCGGCAAGCAAAACCGCGCTTCCTTCCGGTCAAGACCACCAATGAGACGGAATGCACCACTGGAGCTGGTGCATACCGATGTGTGTCAAGTTGACACGAAGTCACATGCTAGATCACAGTACTTCGTGATGTTCATAGATGATCACAACCGAAAGTTGTGCGTCTCACCGTTGAAAACGAAGGATCAAGTGTTATCCGTCTTCAAGGAGCTCCCGAGAGAGTGGAGAGAGAAATTGTCATGATATGGCAAGACTCGAACCCATGACCTTATGGTATATGGGAAGAGCTCTTGACCATTATACCATCTATTGTAATACGTAGGATATTATTTTCATTTAAGTTTTATTATAGGAAATTAATGTATATTCTAGATTTCTTTGGAACATTTAAGAAGCTTCAGGATTACTCCTAAGAACACTATAAAAGAAGGCACTATGCATTATGTTGAACCAAATTGGTTCAATGCCAGTCTTAAGCCTCTTAGCCATTTTGTACTTATCCTTCACATAATATATTAGTTGTTATCATCATCTCTCTCTCTCTCTCTCTCTCTCTCTCATCCTCGCTATCTCTCTCTCTCTCTCTCTCATCCTCGCTATCTCTCTCTCCTCTTCTCTCTCTCTCTCTCTCTCTCTCTCTCTCTCTCTCGGGAATCTTACGCAGTCCCGTCCTCTTAGTACTAATAGTACTTCTCTTCTTTAGTACTAATTCTCTCTCTGCTTTAGTATTATTCCTAACCGTTTGAACCAATTGGAAGCTGAAGGCGGTTCGAGCAGATAACGGAGGAGAATACCGGGGGCAGTTCGAGGAGTATTGCCAGTTGACGGGAATCCGGCTCGAGTTTACTGTGTCGAAGACGCCGGAACTAAATGGGCTGGCCGAAAGGATGAACCAAACCATAATGGAGAGAGTCGAGAGCATGCTCGCACATGCCAAGTTACCCAAGATGTTTTGGGCTGAGGCGCTAACGACGGCGACCTATGTGATAAACAGATCACCCTCAGTACCCTTGGACGGAGACTCACCGCAGAAAGTATGGACCGGTAAGGATGTGTCTTACCGGCATCTGAAGGTGTTCGGGTGTCTCGCATACGTGCATGTGGCAAAGGACAAGAGAGAAAAGCTGGATTCGAAGTCCCAGCCATGCATATTCCTTGGATGTGGTGATGATGAGTTCGGTTACCGGGTGTGGGATCTGGTCGACAGAAAGGTGTTCCTGAGTCGGGACATAGTCTTCATGGACGACAAGACCATTGCCAACTGGGAGTCGGAGAAGAAGGTAACGAACTCCGGATCATCCATTGAAAACCGGCTTGAGGAAGAAAGGATATATCCGGTTGAAAACCGGATGTTATCCGGCAACCAGATGACACTCGACGAACCGGCCAGATTCGGACAAGAAACCGAACCGATCGAAGAAGAAAAAGACACCAGAACCGGACAAGATTCCGCATCGGATTCAGATGAGGAATAGACGGAGGAACCGGTTGTCAGAAACCAAGGACGGAGATATCCTCTTCGGGACAGAAGAACCCCCAGAAGATTTCCAGATGCAAAGTATGTGTTGCTAACTGATTAGGGGGAGCCGGAAAGCTTTGAAGAAGCAAGGGGAGACACCCACAGCCGCAAGTGGTTGAGTGCCATGCAGGATGAGATGGATTCCCTGCATGAGAACCACACATACGAATTGGTGGAGTTGCCAAGAGGAAAGAGAGCACTCCGGAACAAGTGGGTGTACAAGCTGAAACCGGGAGACGTCGGAAATCCACCAAGGTATAAGGCCCGAATCGTGGTGAAGGGCTTCCAGCAGAAGAAAGGAGTGGACGTCGATGAGATCTTTGCCCCGGTAGTAAAGATGACATCCATTCGGACGGTATTAGGCATAGCGGCAAGCATGGACCTCGAGGTAGAGCAACTTGACGTCAAGACGACATTCCTACACGGAGACCTCGAAGAAGAGATCTACTTGCATTAACTGGAAGGATTTGAGAAGAAAGGGAAGGAGCACATGGTGTGCCAGCTGAAGAAGAGCTTATACGGACTGAAGCAAGCTCCCCGGCAATGGTACTAGAAGTTTGACCAATCAAGGGTACCACAAGACGCAGGCTGATCACTGCGTGTTTGTGAAGAAATTTGATAGAGGAAATTTCTTGATATTGCTACAATACGTTGATGACATGTTGATCGTCAAACGAGACCAAGTCAAGATACGAATGCTGAAGAAGGCCCTTAACCGGACCTTCTCAATGAAAGACTTGGGTCCGGCAAGACAGATACTAGGGATGCACATCATCCGGAACCGATCGAAGAAGCAATTGTGGTTGTCACAGGAAAAGTATGTGACAAAGGTGCTTCAGCGGTTTAACATGTCAAAAGCAAAACCGGTCGGGTCGACACTCCCGGCAAACTGCAGACTATCCGGTAAGCAAAGCCCAAAGACAAAGGCAGAGAAGGCAGATATGATGAAGATTCCATATGCCTCTGCGGTCGGGAGCTTGATGTACGCAATGGTGTGTACTCGACCGGATATTGGATACGCAGTCGGAGTGGTGAGTCGGTTCATGACCAACCCCGAAAAAGAGCACTAGAATGCAGTAAAATGGATACTCTGGTACTTGAAGGGCACTTCGAGTATGTGCCTCCGATTTGGCTCCGATAAACCCCTCATGGAAGCCTTTACCGATTCGGATATGTCAGTTGATGTGGACACCAGTCAGTCAACTTCCGAATATGTCCTGACCTATGCAGGGGGAGCCGTTTCGTGGCAGTCGAGGCTGCAGAAGATGGTTGTGTTGTCAACCACGGAGGCGGAGTACATGGCAGCCGTGGAAGCCGTCAAGGAAATATTATGGATGAAGGACTTCATCAGCTTTCCTGCGACAGTCAAAGTGCCATCCACCTTGCAAAGAACGCGGCATACCATTCCAGAACGAAGCACATCCAACGCAGGTACCACTAGATCAAGGAGCGAGTTGAAGATCAAGAGTTCATGCTGACGAAGATCCACACGGAGAAGAACTGGTCGGATATGTTGACCAAGGTGCTGACACCCGACAAGTTGGACGCATGCCAGAAGTAGATTGGACGTACAAGACATCCCATACCGGAGTGAAGGGGGAGGTTGTTGGGGAAATCGATCTCTCCAGATGGGAACCGGTGAAGAATAAAGAGGACCCGATGAGAACCGGAAGAGAGCCGGTGAGAACCAAATGAGATCCGGAAACCGGATCGGTGGACCCGGTGAGAACCAGAAGAGAAGACAAATTTGTAAATATGTCTTGAATAAGCCCATTGAGGCTATATTTGTAAATAGCCCTAAGTTCATATAACTATAAATATGACTTAGGAAAATCACCTTACTGTGTGATTGTGTTGTTGTCATATTGTTGTAACTGTTGTACAGAGAGAGAGGAAGAGAGAGGGATACAGAGCGATACTCTGTTGTAACCACCACTGTGTGAAGAAACAGAGCTCGAGCTCGTTGCCTCTGAGTCTCTGACTGTACCCCTTCTCTTCATAGTGATAGTTCGGAGTCTGTGGGCTCCCGTGTTTTTTTTTCCTATAAGGGTTTTTTCCAGGTAAACATCATGTGTCATTGTCTTGTGTACTCTCCAATTCCCATTTCTGTGTTTGATTCTTATAGAAGTGATTTACTACTCGGTTGTGTCAGAGTGATATGCTGTGCATTTCTCTTCAAAGTAGACTTTCGGGCAACCGGAGATCTTAGTGGTTGGCCACCTGTTCGAGCCATATGGCTGAAAACCATCCCCAACGAAGGTAGAGGCCATCTCGGCCATGAAAGAAGAGTGTGGATCCGTCACGGAGGTCTGGATCCGTCACGGAGGTCTGGTGGTTCTTGGGAGCATGCGCCTTCTACCATATCTGGATTCCACACTATGCGCATATCGACGAGCCACTTTACAGCTTGCTAAAGAAAGGTAGGAAATACGAATGTGGCGAAGAACACATGGAGGCGGTCCTGAGACTAAAGGAAATGTTGACGGTTGCACGGGCTCTACAAAAAGTTGTATACAAACCAAACACTCCGGTTTAAATCACAGTGGACACCAACCCGACCAGAATCAGATGGGTCGTAAAATAGGAAGACGAGAACGGTGAGCGTTTTCCCATCCGGTTCGGCGCGAAGGTGCTGAGCAAGCAGCAGCGAGGATATGCCCAACTCAAGCGTAAACTATGGGGTATCATTTTGGCAGTTAAGGTTGACAAGGACTACTTAATCAGGACAGAAGTGATTATAGAGAAGGACTACCTACCAATTCTCGGTATGGTTTCCGGATGCGCAACTCTAGACCTAGCGATGCTGAGATGGATTGCGTACATCAAGTCCCTCAACCCGGAAATACCGCATATTTCTGGAAAGGACAATGCCATGGCCGACATGCTTTCAAGAGAGAGGTTCAAGAATGAGGACGGCATGGTGTCGGGTGCGTGGGGAAAATTGTGGGTGACCGCGAAGAGTTGGTTGTGGAGGAGGCCGAAGAGTTGTTTGGCCGACTAGGGGTCAAGTTGTCCCTTACAACGGCATACAACCTGGAGGCAAACGGGAAGGTTGAGCGGTGTCGTGAAGATTTTGAGCCATGCTGAGAAACCGGGGAGTATCGGAAGAATCAGCCGGGTGGAGCATGTGCACTCACCCTTGTACAAATTATGTAAATGATAGGGGCGCCATTATGGCGCCGAACAGTAGTTAATTCGAGATAGAGGATCCCATGTAATAAGGGATTTATCCCACATTGTTACACATCCCTCTCCTTGTTCTATAAAAGGAAGGGAACGCCCTTTGTAAAGGGGTTGCCCATTTTGAGTTTGGAGGGTATACCACTTAGATCTAAGGTTTAGTAGTGTTCTTCCTCTTCATCTTATTCTTGTTCCCTTAGGGTTTCTACTTTGGTCTTTTCACTCTATTTCGTTTTAGGGTTTTACTTTGGTCTTTTTCATTGTCTCGTGGGTTTGGTTCATTCTTACGAGTGGACGTTAGTATTCCATTTAGGTTCTTCTTCTTCTGAGAGTTCGTGCGAGTTAGGGTTTATGTGGTTCAGGGTTTCGGGTGTTACTCTCTTTCTTCGTGTGAGAGTTTGGACTGTTTTGGGGTTTCAACAATGACAACTTTTGGCATTCCGGTGGCGGCACTTGGAGGTTCGGTTTACTCTCCTCGATGGAGAGCATTTCATGTGGCGGCCGGTTCGAGAAGGGAGGGCGAAGTGGCACGGGAACACTCCACCTTCTTCGGGGCGTGACCAACGGTGGACGTCGCGGTCCCGGCGGCCCACTTGACTCGCCTTCGCCGGTTCCCATTCTTAACTTGTTGTATTAGCCTATTGATATGTAATAGCCACCGGATTTGAGGCATGTAACTGTCTTGTTGTAAAACTCTTGTAATATATATTCATGTTGGTGTATATCTACCTTCCTTGTAACATATTTGAGTCGGGTCCATAGTCACGGTGAACCGTTTGTGAAACCCTAAATTCATTGGAGCCGGAAGCCGATTCCGGACCGAAGCCCACAAAGCTTAAGGACTCTACCATTCGTCTCCCTAGTCCAAGACCCTCGTGGTTCCGCCTAAGATCCTACATGTACTCGCGGAATATCGTGACATCTTTGGCGAACCTGATATGAAAGGCGGCAAGGAAGAATGGAGGTGGATGAAGAAGGCTTCGTGGTGAAGGCAATGTCGAAGGCGATGATGAACGTACACAGCAGAAGGGTGGACAAGAAACGGTTTGGAAGCCATTGAGAGTGCGGTCGAAGAAGTCAACCATTGGAGTGGGGATGGGGTCCCAAAAATTTTAAAGCCCACGATGCTCGGATTGAGAGGCAATGAGGAGATCGGGGTAGAGGAGGCAGTAAGCGTAATCGAGGCTTCCACGATCAGAGACGGGGTAGCCACAAACAACGACGTCCAGATGGAGGTGGCTATGGACATAACGAGCGGCGATGCTAGGATCTTACCCGCACCAGTTCTAGAGACTCCGGCATCCAGCCCGAGAGCCGGTATGAGACCTAGAGTGACAGATAGTGTCGGCGGCAAGGCGGGTGACCGAAACGAAGAGGAGGATGCGAGGCCCAGAACGGACATATATGAAAGGACCGAAGGGGAGGCCGAGAGGTGGCAACAACGAGAGAGTCGGGAACCGACCCGAATAGAAAGCGAACCGGGAGAAGAATGAAGCAGGGGCCAGTCAACTGGGCCCGAACCGAAGAAGAGCCGGCAAGACCGGAAGTGTTCGGTCAAACCCTTACCGGCCGGTTACGATTATGGAAGGAAGCCGACCAAACCGGAACATGATCGGTCGGGAACGAACCGGGCAAGGACCAAGCCGGCATGATTCGAGATCAGGGAGGACGAGTCACAACACATGGTGGGAGCCGGTGAGCGCGAGAAGGGGCCAAGACAGCAAGCCCGAGTCGGAACGGGCTACGGTAGCAAAGGGAGAGAGCAAGCCTACGAAGAGGCCAGGTACACAGTACGTCGGTACCACGGGAGAGGGTGTGCAGCGAGCCACCCTCTCGACATGCGGAGAAGGAAGACCCAGGAAAGGTTCGGGAAGAGGAGAAGCCTAAGAAGGATCCTTCACACCGGTTCTAGAGACTCTGGCGGTCGGCCCGAGAGTCGGCGTGAGACCTAGAGTGATGAATGGTGGCGGGAAGGGGACGAAGGCAAAGGACTGTGGATGGGCGGTCTACAGAGATCCTCACACTGATATGGCGGTCGACCCGAGTGCCGGCATGAGTCCTATAGGAGAGATCGGTGGCGGCAGGTGGACGTGACCAGTAGAAGATGCCGACGCAGAGGTCGGGACTACGGCGAGAGGAAAACGGCAAGCGGTGCTGCCGCGACCTTACACACACCGGTTCTAGACACTCCGGCAGCCGGCAACAAGAGTCGGCATGAGACTAGAGAGAAGAACGGTGGCAGCGGCAAGGGCGGCAACCAAAGACGGCAAAAGGGAGGTCCCATGGAGATCCTCACACCGATCCGGCAGTCAGCCCGAGTGCCGGCGTGAGTCCTAAAGGAAAGGACGGTGGCGATAGGTGAACGTGATCGGACGACGGGGCTGAGCGGCAAGGAGGTATCGGGCCGGCAAGCCAGCCACAAACCAAAACCGGACCTTCCAGCAAGATCGATGGAAGAAGGAAAGAAAGACGGTCCTACGGCGATCCTCACACCAATCCGGAGACACCGGCAGTTCAAGCTGACGTGGCAACATGAGACCGAGTGAAAAGGATGGTGGCGGTAGGAAACGGGAACCGGCGATGCAAGAAGAGCGGAACAAGAAGACGTGTGAGTGGCCATCAAGGGCCGAAGCAAGCACGAGTACGGGACGACGTTCGGCACATGCGGTGCTGAACAAGGAAGGCGGAAGACGGGGCACAATGATGACGGGAACGAGGTAACATGGGCGCGTAGTAGATTGCACGGATCGGAGACCGAAGACAGGATCGAGGGTCGGACAAGGATCCTCCACACCCGCTTCGTAGATCTCGGCGGCTCAGTCAGAGTGGCAATGACTAGCGTGGCAAGCCAAACCCGAGGTAACAAACTGGTGGGGGCGAGGGGACGACACCAAGCAGAAGGCTCCAAACCGGTGGCAACAATGGAAGACGAAGGTGGCCAAGTGGGCTACTATAGGTGTTCCTCGTACGAGGAGGACATCGGTATGCGGCGAAGCGGCGATGCATGATCTGGTCGAGCGAGGGCCGACGACGTGTGCATGGGAAGTAACCGGAGTTCGACCCAAGCGGTGCCGAACGCGAGAAGGGGATGCGCGGCACACGGAGGTGACGGAGCGGGAATACAGGCGCGAAGACGGGTTGCCGGTTCGGGTGATCTCGCACTGAAGGCCAGAGAGGGAACCTCTACACTGGTTCTGGAGACCTTGGCAGTTCAGTCGTCGTGGCAACGTAAGACCAAGGAGAAGATAGGTGGCGGTGAGGGGACGAAGGCGGTGGAGATCAGTGCAGAACGAGAATCAAGACGACGCGAAGGTCGATGGAGGCCAAGCATGCGACCACGGGTGCTCCTCGGACGGAGGACACCGTGTGTTCGAAGGAACAAGAAGCGTGCATGTGGTCGACATAAGGGCCTACGGGGAAGCACGCACACTACGAGATCGCGGCGAATGACCTATCGACGGGTCAAACAAGCCTACGGGGAGACAAACGCGGAAAAGGAACCAAAGTCAACGGTTCAGACCGGCGAGGCCAACGCGGCAGCCGGCATGCGGATTACAGGAGACCGGTTCCTCACCGGCCGGAATCTCTCACCCTTCTTCGAACTTGGCACGTACCGGTGGACGTGCGGTTTGGTGGGGGCAGATGTCGTGAAGGTTCCGGGCCATGGTGAGAAACCGGGGAATATCAGAAGAATCGGTGGGGTGGAGCATGTGCACTCACCCTTGTACAAATTATGTAAATGATAGGGGCGCCATTATGGCGCCGGACAATAGTTAATTCAGGATAGAGGAGCCCATGTAATAAGGGATTTATCCCACATTGTTATGCATCCCTCTCCTTGTTCTATAAAAGGAAGGGAGCGCCCTTTGTAAAGGGGTTGCCCATTTTGAGTTTGGAGGGTATACCACTTAGATCTAAGGTTTAGTAGTGTTCTTCCTCTTCATCTTATTCTTGTTCCCTTAGGGTTTCTACTTTGGTCTTTTCACTCTATTTCGTTTTAGGGTTTTACTTTGGTCTTCTTCATTGTCTCGTGGGTTTGGTTCATTCTTACCAGTGGACGTTAGTATTTCGTTTAGGTTCTTCTTCTTTTGAGAGTTCGTGCGAGTTAGGGTTTATGTGGTTCAGGGTTTCGGGTGTTACTCTCTCTTTCTTCGTGTGAGTGTTTGGACTGTTTTGGGGTTTCAACAACGACGGCTTTTGGCATTCCGGTGGCGGCACTTGGAGGTTTAGTTTCCTCTCCTCGATGGAGAGCATTTCATGTGGCGGCCGGTTCGAGAAGGGAGGGCGAAGTGGCACGGGAACACTCCACCGTCTTCGGGGCGTGACCAACGGTGGATGTCGCGGTCCCGACAGCCCACTTGACTCACCTTCACCAGTTCCCATTCTTAACTTGTTGTATTAGCCTATTGATATGTAATAGCCACGGGATTCGGGGCATGTAACCGTCTTGTTGTAAAACTCTTGTAATATATATTCATGTTGGTGTATATCTACCTTCCTTGTAACATATTTGAGTCGGGTCCATAGTCGCGGTGAACTATTTGTGAAACCCTACATTCGTTGGAGCCAGAAGCCGATTCCGGACCGAAGCTCACAAAGCTTAAGGACTCCACCATCCGTCTCCCTAGTCCAAGACCCCGCGGTCCCGCCTAAGATCCTACACATACTCGCGGAATATCGCGACAGTGGGGTCACGGGCCGATCATAAAGGCCATAGTACACGCATGCAAAGGGCGACTCGGCAACTGGCCAAGGCTCCTACCTTATGTGTTGTGGGGGGACCAAACTACGCACAGTTCAATGACCAGATACATGTTTGCGGAGCTCATGTTTGGACAAAAACCCATCATGTCGGTGGAGTGAACAATTACCTCCTAGATGGCAGTCGACTAGGCCAACGAAATGAGTCGGGAGGAGTTGTTGGTGGTTCACATCTAACAACTTGAGCGGAGGCCGGAAGACATGGAGCGGGCGACGGTAAGAACGGAAGAAGCACGGACCAGGAGCAAAGCTCGGTTCGACAAGACGCACCGACTCCAACTGAGGAAGATCGAGGAAGGCGATTGGGTGTTGGTCTACGACAGCAGTCTCGACAACCAACACCGATCCACGCATAAGTTCGCAAAGCGGTGGTTCGGGCCATACGTAGTGACCAACGCAAACGACAATGTGACATACCACCTCGCAGAGCTCGACGGGACCGGAATAGCGAAACCAGTAGCAGGGAAGCAGATAAAGACATTCAAAAGAGGCCCGAAGCGGAATCAAACCTGTCGTTGGGGACCGAAGGCAACATTTTGGGCGAGGAAGACGAGTAAAGGTTGGCCCGGAAATCCTCCACTAAACTCACTACCTGGCACATGTCGGAGGATGTGCGGTTTGGTGGGGGTGGATGTCGTGAAGCTTCCAGGCCATAGGGGGAAAACATTGCCAAATGCGTGTGAACACGAGTGTGCACAAGTGCACCCCCTTTTGTACTAACTAAGTAACAATAGGATTTTGGTGATTACTAAGAAGTTAGGCTTTGATAGGAGATTTAATGTCATGCAAGTGAAGGAGAATAATGGGGGGGGAAATAAAGAAGGGAATCAAGGGGGAGAATGAAAGGACATTAACCCTGATGTAACGGTCGTCCCTTGCGCTATAAAAGGGGCAGCCCCAAACTGTTTAAGGAATCAGGGGGGAGGAGGAAACTCTGCCGCTCAAAGTACCGAAGATCTCTCTTTCTCTCTCTCTCTCTCTGATTACGACCGACAACCGAACTCCAAAAGGTGCATCCTTTGCTCGCGTCAGACGCCCGCGCGCTCCCGACCAGAGGATCATCACTCTACATGTGCTTACTGTGGAGCTTGAAGCTTTGTTCCCTGCTCAGACCGGTTGTACTCCCTATGCATCACGTGCATGTTCTAACTAATATTGGTAATCATTCTTGTTGTCTTGTGTTGCAATTCCGTCGTATCACGTTGTAATGGTGACCTACGACTATCTCACGCAACGCGAGGGATATTCCTCCCCTTTGCTCGATTCCTTGGTTCAAGACCCCCGTGGTCCTACCCCATTTCTACGCATACGGAATACCGCGACAACGTCACTGCTCCAGATTAGTTTCCGATTCTTAGGGTCCCATAGCCGGTAGCCGAAGTCCCCATCGGTTCCATAACCAAGAAATATGGATTTCGTTGCATGGGGTGCCAACTTGGTCCTTTTCTCCATGGGGATGAACACGTAGGCTTTGCATCCGAATATACGAAGTCTATCTTAGGTCGGTTGTTTTCCTGACCATAGTACATGTGGCACTTTGAGCCTTATTGCTCTCAACGACCACAGATTTATCAAGTAGATTGTCGTCTGCAATGCCTCGGCCCAGAATTCCAGCTTTAGTCTGGCTTGTTGGAGCATTGCCATCACCCTCTCCTGGATCATTCGGTTGATCCATTCTGCCACTCCATTCTGCATGGGTGTGTAAGGAACGGTCTTTTGATGATGAATCCCTTTGTCAAACAGGTACTGCGTGAAGGCTCTGGTGGTGTATTCGCCTCCATTGTTGGATCAGAGTGTCTTCACTATGTATCTCGACCGGTTCTCCACTTCAGATGTCCACCAAGTGGAGACCTCGGGCGCTTCATCTTTGGACCTGATGGAGTAAGCCCAAACCTTCTATGTACAGTCATCTACAAATTTTATGAAGTACCGGGAGCCTCCTAATGATCGCGTTGGCATAGGCCCACATATATCTATTTTCACGAGCTCTAGGGGTTGTCGTACCGTCTCTTAGTGGGGAGAGTGTGGATGTCGAGTCTATTTACTGTATCGACAATGCTCGAAAAAGTTCGTCTTTGCTTGGAGTTTAGGGATGTATCCGACCGCCATCAGCCGATCGAGTCCAGCTTAAGACATGTGGTCGAGTCAACCATGCCATAAGTTCAAGTCAGTCTTTTCAACTACATTCACGGCCCCGTTTGGATTGATCACCATCATTGGGTACAAGTTGTTGTAATTGTGCCCTCTTCCAATCTTCAAATTTCCAGATCGTCTCATCCAGATTTAGGATTGATCTACTGTTGGTGTATGTCGTGCAGAATACCTCCCAACTCGTCGGCAAGCTCGATTGGAGGGCAAGGGCTTTCACTTCTTCTTCGAAGTTGATCCCTTGTGAGGAGAGTTCTGACAACACCCGGCTAAAGGTGTTGATGTGGGAGGTAGCCGGATCGGTCTCTCTCATCTTCATGTTGAACAAGGAGCGGAAGGTAAGATGATCCAACCGTTTCGAACAAACCGATCCGAACGACTAGTCAAATCAGGCTAGATATTTACTCTACCTCTACCGACTCGATTATAGGCTGACTGACTTGTAATATAAATTTAGATCAACTTTGTAATCTAAGTTTACAGGGGAGATAACCAATCACGTGTACATGTAGGAAAGAGTAGTCCTTTTACAAGGGAGTTTGTTGGCATAAAAGGCCGACTCCTTCCACTTTGTATCCTTACTAGTGTGAACACGTCCAAATAGTTAGGGCTTGGTATATAAGCAATAACCTAACGTTGTAACAATGGGGCTACTTGATCATTCTTGTATCTAGAGTCTCTGAGAGAGAACAGAAATAACAAATCTTCCATTAAAGCTTAAGAGTGTGTCTATCTTCTTGTCTTCATTCTTTCTGTGTTGTTTGTTGTGTACTTCTAGACAGGTCCTCAAACGTTCTTCCGCGCATATCTATTCACACAATAAATGATGGCTTTGTAACTAAGACATAATTTGAATTGCAAAGATATATTAGGCAATTGAAAGCATGTTATTTTTGGCAGTTCTCATTGTTGGAAACTCTAGGAATGTTATCGCCTTAGGATATCCCAATATGTGAGTTGTTGAGGCATTATATTCGCCTTTTGTGTTGGCCTTTTCACCACACAATTTCTTATGTCTATAAAATCCCAATTGAGATCCCCAAGTGTTGTTTGTAGTTGTTTTATAAGCATTAATCCACTTAGTATTGAAATTATTATTTGCTATGTGTGTGCGCGCTCGCGTGTGACACACGTGAGTTTAGTACAAAGCACGAAAGTGGATCATATACATCTATCATAATTCATGTTGAGTTTGAACATAACATCGAGCTTATATTTTGCAAGCTTCTTAAACTTACAAAAGTCACCATCTTCAAATTCAAATTGGGACAATATTCCAATACACCTTTCAAAATTCGTTTTTGTCTTGTAAAATAGTAGAGGTTATATAATTATTAGTGGAGTCCCCCACTTTGAAGATGCGCACACACGTAGATATCTTTACTGAGTGATTGTGAATTTAACATTGTTTATCTTGTGTTCTTGAACCTAATTTTACGGAAGATACTTTTTTGTGACTAACCTTTTTAATTACTTCATGTTATAGATATCATGCCTACATAGTACAAAGTCGTGTCACTTTTTTTAGATGCTAATAATCCATATGGATTGATTCCATCCTAAACTATGCACCTTATCAACATGATTGTGAAATCAAAAGGAGATTCCAATATGACAAGATTTTTCTCCAGACTTTTCATTTATGCTATTATACATTATTATTTATTGCAAATTTACTATTCATTTTTACAAAGAAGAAATGAGGCAATAGGGATGAGGCGCGCCTAGTTAAGTTGTATTAAAATGCACATCGTGGTGTTGTAATGGTGCTCTTCTCCACGTGACTAATATATGGAGCTCTCTACTTGTGATCTTATGATTTCTCGTGCAAAAATACTAGATTTTTAAGCATCATATGTATCTCCTTTGTAAAAAAGAAAAGCATTCCATGATGTTTTTCAACAATGGAATTATGACATTATATTTAGTGGCCTCCCACCCCACCTATTTTTGTTTGCATTGAGTAAATGAAAAAAGAATATGTAAGTATGCGCTCAATATTCTGTTTGAAAGCGCATGGTTCTTGTTGTTGGGTAATCATGCCACTATTCGTGGAAAACAATAAGAATCATAGTTAGAGAAAAGATGCTCGATGAGCAAGACGTCGTGCCATTCTAAGAACTTTCAAACTGGGGAAGGGGGGAACTAGACAATAGATAGGTTCGTAGTAACATTTTGGAAAAGATTCCTCGGGAACAAGGGACTTTGTAACTTTTGAAAGAATCTAACAAAAAAAGGTCCCACAATGAGGAGAGAAGGTGGTTTGCTTTGGATAACAAATGAATAAAGCAAGAAACAAGACATCATCGCGTTAAATGGAGGTTAGATAACATAGGTGAAGGGAATATGTATGATGAGATAAAGTCGAATATGTGGGGTATACAAGGACACGTGAAAAATCCAATCATGTGTGCATTGTATACGAATCTAGATTCAGAAGTACGTGTTGAGAATCTTATTTTTGTTTGTTGATGATTGTGGAGTGGAGGAGATTAAAGAATCTTAGTACCTCGATGTGCACATGTGTACACTTCAATCAGAAGTTTCTTGGGCAGATGGTGTTTGTTACCCTTTGAGATTGCGAGTGTAACATGTACCCTTTAAGTAATAACGGCATGTATCCTTCCAAAGCTTTTATATTAACTTGTTTCTCCAATTTTGTTTGGCCATAAGCAAATATTCGAGTCAAAAGAGGAGCATGACTCCGTATATTCCCACGATAAACAATGCACTCTTGATGTATATATTCGATTGATATTGTATGATCTCGATGTGAACGTTGCTCGGTATTCCGCAAAATGCATAAGTCTAGAACTTTGCAACTTTGATATGTTGACTTTGGCAACAAACAATAATCGGTAAGTTGTGAATTTTAAATGAGAAATATAGATACCAAAGAAATGGGAGAATGCTAAAACATGTGAATTTTAGGAGAATGGACCATGGTGTTAAAAAACAAAAGATTTAATAAACAAACCGAGAAGGTCGGCAATGATGAGTTACCGATTCAATCCTTAAACATGCAAGATGAGGATTAGGCTAATATTTTGGCGTTGAGTTGTTCACAATTCTAAATGTGCTACTTCTATAAATACAACATCATGTAAACCATGCAATGCTACATCATAATGATTTCAAATCTTGTTATCAATAAGAATTTTTAGAGAGGATACAAATTCGTAAAAGGATGTTACTGATAGCATTTTTACCTTTGAGCAATCATGAGAATGAACCAGTTTCATGTGGTAAAAGTGAGGTTAATAATGTTTCAAATTCAATATGAACATCTTCAATCCTCCTTATAAATATTTAAGGAAACAATGGTTCCCATAGTTTTTAGAATTTACTTGAACATATAAAAATAAACTATATTAAGTATTGGCAAGAATAGGCCGACAATGCATTGAAAGTATTAGCAAGAATAAGCCGATCAGGCTTTGAAATTAACAAGAGTTGTCCAAGTCTTTACAAATTTTTGAAGGAGGCCCACTCGAATATCTAACTTTGGTAATAGCGAATATTATGTTAAATTGTGTATTCAACATTCATAAAACTCTGATAAATAAGTTCATTAAAACACAACTTGTTCTTTTTAACTAAATCGCATGTTGTCACGTTCTATGGAATTGTAATGATCCTAGTAAGTGCCCATTTCCCACACTTGATGTGGAGGTATACTATTAGGGTGACAATGCTTCATTGCTTAAAAGAGGTGTATGGAACTCACTATGTCCATACACGTGATCTTGTGTGACTTCGGATGCGTAATACTATTGAGGAACTCGCGCATAACAACTATTTGTGATCATAGGTATGATGGAGCTCCTTATGCACATACTCTGCGCTCCTTGAGAAAAACAATTGATGGTGGGTTTTGTCATTCACTCGTGATCAATAAGAATATTGCAGCAACTAATTGGCTAAATAGTGTCTTTGTAAGTGTCAAATTCATATTGCCCCATTGTCACACATTTACCACCATTACTCACAAATCCTAACCTAAAAATAACCTTTCATAATATCCCTAAGAAAGATTCCATGTACGTTCACTTGACGACATCAAGTAAATGGTCATTGTGTTCTTTCGACACATTTTATAGTTGAAATTATCAATCAAGAGAAAACGGTGTGCAAACAACGTATATTCAAATACTGGAAATAAAAACAACATGCTAAAGCTTAAGCTTAGCTAAAGAAAGGGGGTGGGTGGTGTATTTTGCATATGGGTAGGGTATCACTATGTGATTTTGAAGTACAATGTTTTGAAAGATAGTTTCACCAAACAACTAGAAACTTTCATTTATATCATAGATGGAGGAATCGTTCAAGGGAACATTTATTTCCAGAGGTGCATATTCCTATACTAACACTTTAAGATTTAGATGTGATTTTTTGTTTCACAAGTAAATCAAACTAAACTCAATTCCGTTTGCTTCCTCCAGACAACAAGTAGATCATCGTTGCAAGAATGATTCAAGACACAAACAAATAAACAAGGATATAAGGGTCGAGAGGGAGATTGGTTGTGATACTTAACAAAACAAAGCATGCAATATGACAAGTTTGTTCACTACGTAAAAAAGAAACAAGCGAACAAAACAGGGACATGGAAAGCGAGGGCAGATACGATGAATGCATTAAATGCACAATGGTGCTGGCTCCAAATTGCTTGTGTTTGTTTTTCTTTTCGGTCTAGGGTGGTGGGTCAAGAGGGAATCGAACGTGACCGAAAGTTTTCATAGGTCACATACACACACATACAAAATGACCACAAGATTTCATTAAGTCACATACTTCACACATACAAAATGAAGTATGAGAAAGAAAGACGGAGGATATTTATCTTAAGTGGCCTAAAAAGAAAGGCAAGCAAAGGAATATTCTCTCACCCATGACCACTTTTTATTGGATTCTAGATTCTCTCTCTCTCTCTCTCTCTCTCTCTCTCTCTCTCTCTCTCTCTCTCTCTCAGTCCTTTGTCCAAAGTCGTTCTATTCTCTCTCATCTTTCTTCAGCTATTCCGTTCTCCCGTTTGGGCCATTCTTGTCTCTCAGACTTGAACACGGGCTCGGACATCATTCATGTGTCTCGGGCTCGGGCTCGGACACGACCTCGTGAGCTACAAGAATAGCTCGGACATCACTCCATGTGATATGCTCTCTAACGAACATGGTATTGTCAGAGAGCATATCATCACAGGGAAGCAAGAGAAATAATTGTATGGGAAGCGAGAGAGAAAGAGAGTGTGGTGTCCTGCGTAATATTCAAAGTTGTATATGTATAGTATAAGAGCATTTTTGTCCCGTGTTTGGTTCACATCGCGTGATCTCTTGTGTGTATGAAGTGACAAGCATATTTCTGGGACATAACAGAGAGCAATTGAGCTGAAACACGTGGGACGGCCATTGTGGTAGTATTGCTGAGGCATGATGGGATGGGATCGACAATATGGCCCGAAACTCTTCTTTTTTCTAAGAAAGAATCCATATTTGTCCGTTTCTCGCACAGAATCCAAAACCCAAAACCTAGAGCCCAAAAACCCAAAACCCTAATGCCAAAATCCAAAATCCAAAATCCAAAACCCTAAACCCTATCTTGGTACATGGCCTGGACAGACCGATGGACGGTCTATCGGCCATACACCCGCCCATCAATTCATTTGCTCTCTTCTCTCTCTCTCTCTCTCTCTAGAATTTCTCCACATAATCTCTCTCTCTCTCTCTCCACACACACTCCCTACTCTCTCTCTCTCTCTTCATCACACACACACACACTCTCTCTCCACACACACTCTCTACTCTCTCTCTCTCTCTCTCTCTCTCTCTCCACACACTCTCTACTCTCTCTCTCTCCACACACACTCTCTATTGTCTCTCTCTCTCTCTCTCTCTCTCTCTTCAGCTCACACATTAAGTTGTCCTGTTTCTCTGCAGGCTCCTCCTCCTCCTCCTCCTGTATATTAGGGTTTCTCTTTAGCCACACAGAAATTAACACAGAGGAGAAACGCACAAAGAGAGAGAGAGAGAGAGAGAAAGAGTATGTGAGTGAGAGAGATAGAGATAGAGAGAGAGAAAGCGCTGACACAACTAAGCTGAAGATAGAAGAAGAGCCTCCTTTCTTCTTCTTCTTCTTCTTCTTCTTCTTTTGTCATCATCAGGTAATCTCATTTCTCTTAGCATCGAGATAAGGAAACCCTAACTTGTTCTTCAATCCCTTCCAAGGCTTTTGGATCGAATCTATATGTTCGTTTATTTGCCTAGGGTTTCTTTATCACCCCCGGCCTTACATGTATGAATTAGGTTTCCTCATTCACCATCATAGAGCTTCTCTTATATGAATTAGGGTTTCATCACAGATGTGTTGCTAGTTTTTTCTTCTTTTTCCTTCACGTTAGTTTTCATCATTTCGAAAATCTAACATATATTGGAGATGAATTTAAATTCAAACAAGACCTTTCCTTTTTTTGTATAGTCTAGAAGAACCTTTTATAGAGAACACGATGTATCAGATGGAGCAATATGGGGCTGTGAATAGATTTCCAATAAATCACATTCAACCGTTCTTCAAGATCAATGATAAAACAGAGGGTGGAAGAGGTCGAGGTCGAGGACGAGTAGGTGATACTGATCATGAAGATGATCATGGGATATCTTCTTCAATGAATGATGGTGTCATTCTCTCAACCGACCCTAAACCTCGTCTCCGATGGACCTCTCAACTCCACCAAAGATTTGTCGATGCCATTACACAATTGGGAGGAGCTGATAGTAAGTGTTTTTGACCCTTTCCTCAAATGATTTCAATCGTTAAACAAGTATATTTCAAATCGGATATTCATTTAGCAAATCTTTGTGTGGTACCAATGGCTTTGTGATGGAAATGTCTCTATCTTATCATCAGAGAATGGCCTCTCCAAAGTTATACAATAGTGGATATATGTAGAAATCAGTATCACTATGGAATTTTCTGACGTAATGAATAATGCCACAAAAGGTGCATAGAAATGGAACGGTTTATCAATCGGTGAGCTGTCTGGGTATGGTAAATACTGTTGTCGAAATATGTAGCAATCTTTGAGCTGTCTGGGGTGGGGCAATATAAAGAATTGCTATGAAAATGTCTCACCTATTGGAAAAGAGCCTACTACAAAGCACATGAAAGTAGAAATATTTATCAATCTTTACATGATACTTTGGTGGTGTATAAGTATCCCTCTGGAAATGTTTCTATGAGAGAATGAACTGTTTGGGCTGCCTGTTGCACTATGATCTATCACTAATGGAGGTGGTGTCATATGTTGCTTATTAATCAAGATTGTGGGTGGGTAATCATTTTTTATGTCTGGTTTCTTGCATGGACAAAGCCACCAGACCATAACCATATATTTTTGTGCATGGACAAATGTTTGATGCTTTGTGAGAACTACCCATATGTCTTATATGAAATTGGCTTATGGAATTTCTGTTGCAGAGGCTACACCAAAGTCCGTAATGCGACTGATGAATGTCAAGGGGCTCACATTGTATCATCTCAAGAGTCATCTTCAGGTTAGAAATTGAGCATTTCACTTCCATGGTCTGTTGATGCAATGCTCGGTAAGATAGATGATGAATTTAAACACATGCATTTCTCTAGAAATATCGCCTTGGAAAGCAATCAAACAAAGATATGGTTGACGCGGATATGCCGAAGCTTGGTAAGAACTAGAAGCAACGTATATTTGACCACTCCAGCAATGTTGTTTTTAATTGTTTTCAAGCTGTATGTATGTGTATGCGCATTGTTGTAATTTACTGTGATATCTGTAATGAGCCCAGGTGACAAGAGCACATTGGAAAGTCATAGATCAGTTACAGGAAGATTGGATAGTATCCCTATTCAAGAGAGCCCTGAGTAAGCCTATTCAAAGCCATTGGTATAAATCTTGGTTCCTTATCTTTGCTTGGTTTCAGTTAATATGCTTTGTATGTTTTCCTTCAGGAATGCACAAATAACAGAAGCAATTGGGCTGCAGATGGAAGTGGAACGAAAGCTTCACGAGCAGCTAGAGGTAATAAAAAGAAAACAAAAAGAGAAAAGCGAAAAAGCACATAGTGTTAGGCCCAAATTCACAGAGGCTGACTACCCTCTTAACTACCACACCTTGTGAGATATATTATACTTCACCTTACCTCGAGTAATTAATGCATAATGTTATGCTCTAATCTGAAATGTGGGAATCTTATGGGAAAAATGTCTGAAAATCTTTTTGTGTTAAGTTAATCAATGTAATAATGCATAATGTTATGCTCTAATCTGAATTGTTGGAATCTTATTGAAAAAATATCTGAAAATCTTATTGTGTTAACTTAATCAACGTCATAATGCTTAATATTATGCTCTAATCTGAAATGTGGGAATCTTATTGAAAAAATGTCTGAAAATCTTTTTGTGTTAAGTTAATCAATGTCATAATAGGCCATTGTGAACCTAGGCTCCTTTGTGATTTCACACTGAAAAGTTGGAGGTTCTTCAGGTTCAAAGGCTCTTGCAAGTTCGCATTGAGGCGCAAGGGCGGTACCTCCAGTCCATCCTCGAGAAGGCACAACTAACTCTTGCACGTCAAAATGATTCCGGCACCGAACTTGAGCCCGAACGTCCAGAATCCTCTGATCAGACCACAAAAGTGTCGGCCATGGATTGCTCAGGCTCGAATTATTCGCGCTCCCGGTTACCTGCCATGGGTGATGGCACTTTTGAAGATCGTGGTATTGGACACCCGCCAGAGAGATCTGAATGCTCCCCCCAGAGTTGTCTCACACATCTTGTTTCGAACGAGAGATCGGATACAAATGGCGGGAATGACGAATCTTGGCTTAATTATAAGAGGCCGAGATTGTTTAATGTCGAGGAATATGAGGATGCAGAGGTTGGGCAAAACATGGATGAGGAAGGTTTGCAGCTAAATCGAAGCAATGGTAGGAGCTATGGTCGGATTTTGGATGTGAATGCCAAGGATAGAGACATAGGTCTTCATTGGGGTTTTGACAACTATAGAGTGGTTGACCCATACATGCTTAAAGAAGAAGAAGAAGAAGAAGGTAAGGGAGGATTTAGGAGTTTTGAATCTATAGATAGATCAGTTCCTCACTTTCATAGGGAACATTCCGTGAAACCCACCGAAACAGGTGCATTTTGTGATCGCATTTCGAATCACACGGCGAACTATAGATTGAGGAAAGACCTTGACTTGAATGCCATAGGTGATGGAAGTACATTTCAACATAGGGAATTTATCTGAATGCTATAGTGCTATTGTAGCCTCGCAAGTAAAAACCTTAAGATGTCGAGAACGAGGGGATTCACAAAATTGACTCCTACGCATACAAGGCACACCATTATTCCCTAGGAACTTGTAAAATGTATGAATTACGTTGGACGGTATCGTGGTTCAGCGTTGTGTGACCTCCGTCTCTCCTAATTCTTTTTGTCACATGATCTGAAAGGGAATTTCGGTGTAGACCCAGGATTTCGTAATGAAATGTGCTATGTTGTTGGGATATGTAGCTTTTAGGTTTGGCAATTCTAATGGCATGGTCTAGATTTTAGACTCATTAGGTCATTTACTTGGTACTAACACAATTTAATGCAAGATGCAACTGGAGATTAAATCTTATGCGATTCTAGAGTATAATTTCCAAGATGATACTTGATCCTTAGTACATTCGTAATCCCTCACACTTCTACACACATGATATCAATAGACTATTATATCAATCTCAAAACTTTGGCAATGTGTAACAAGAACATGTTGGTTGCAAGACTTGCTCTGAAATAGAAAGCAATATTGCTACACTTGTAAGGAAGTCTTTATAAAATATTACATGTAAGCCTTTATAATTACTTGTATGAAGTGTTTGTGGATGGATGGTAGGAAAATCCAAGCATTAATTATGAAATTCTTATTTTCTAAGTGGAGGTGATGAAACTTTGGTTCTAACAAACAAAAGTCTATGGAGTTTGGCATCTAATGTTCATACAATGGAGGACTTGTATGGTGACATTTCTCATACTCCAATTGTATCCCCATACACATTTGATGTCTCTAACTTCTAAGCTTGAACAACGAAATAAAGATTTGCTCAAATATGCTATTGCATTTCCTTTGTATGTGTGTTTCACAACCCTATGGCATGTTTCTTGTGTGGTCTAAATTTGTATCATGAAAGCAATCTTGATTGAACCATCCAAAATTTTGTTTGTCTTAGCTAAAATACGTTTGCCACTTGCTAGTTTTGTGATCCTCTTTGCACAAGTGCATTCATGTCATATAGCTCTTGCTTCATGTACATATGTATGAGTTGCAATTGACAAGTAGAGGTGACAATACAAGGGCTAATTAAGTTTATCAAGTACAACTAAAGGATAATGACAAAGCATGCACACCATGGCACACACCATGAGAACTTATCCTATAAATGGTGATATTATTTGTTTTCTTTTGAAACCTTTAGCACAACAATGATTGCATTTTTGGAAGTTGATCATGTGTTCAATAGTGATGCAGAAGGGAATAAATTCTAAAGAATATTTGGACTTTGGACTGACATAGATCGACTCTTGGAGAAGGTCTTTCATGATTGGAGGAATAAACTCAATGCCATAAAAGTATGGTTCATAAGAGACTTGAGTTAGAAATCAAATATGATAAATAATTGGAAGAACTTATGCATAAAGACATGGGTACTTGTACCAAGAGGTAGATAGGAGGTATTTTGTCATAATTGTTTCCCATTGTTTGCAAGTGAATTTCAATACATCTTTTTAAGTATCCCTATCATTGCTGACTTTTTTATATGTTTTAGCGATTATTAGACTCTGATAATGAATGAAGATCGTAATTGATGGTTGTTGTAGACAATGGAGAATCATCTAGCAACACTTGATGAGATGGGGATTGAGGTGGATATGTCAAAATGGATGCAAAGAATCTATTCTTGATATCACCACTTTTTCACATGTCGAAGTTTTTTTCATTATTTCAATTAATTGTTTGTTGATTGGGATGCCATACACATAAAAATGAACATTTGAGGACCCCTAGATAGAATTCATATAAAGAGACTTGGTCCAGAAAAGACAAGGAGAAAATACATGATGGCAATGATGTTGAAGATGCGATGCGATTTCAACACCTTATTTTTTTCCAAATGTTTGGTTGGTGTTTTGATTTTTTTTTTCAATTCAATGGAAACCATGCAACAAATATAAAGAGAAGTTTTTTATGCTACAAATAAATTGTGGGAAGTTCTAAACAACCAAAGAAACATTTGTTTTTATTTTTTAACGAATACTTCGTAGGTACCAAATGTTAGCGGTGAAAGTTGAGTATTTTAAAATGCAAGCTTTTAATATTGGACAAACATATCAGGTTTTATATCCTTCAATGATATGTTGTAGGTTCACTAGGCAAAATGCTAAGAAATGCATGGCAATTGGTAGGTGTTCACATTCTCAACTCTTGATATGGGAGTTTAGAATATATGCTTGGCTAAGTAATGCTATATGATGGCACTAATCATTGGTTCATTCATTGTGGATAGTAAATCAATTATAGGTCAACAAAGCGAACGAGCTTATTGGTTCAACCCTAGACTCTTATCTTGATATGAAGGGATGTTTCATGTTAGTGAAGCTAATAGATGACTTTACGTCGAAATTTATACTCAACACCTGATGGAGAAAGAAGATCGTATAGTTCCCATAATCTCATGGTGTTGTATGCATGAAAAGGAAAAGTTAGCCAAATTACAAAAGAAAATTCCAGGAACACGGGCAAGTTTGGGAGTGATCATAACGCATCCATTATCATGAATGGTCAAGAATCACTTTCTTCTTTTGACCAAATGAATTGTCATTTAGTAACTACAAGAGTGATATTTTAAGAAAAAAACTATAAAAGGTTTTTTTTTTTGGGGTGGGGGGGGGGGGGGGGAGCTTGTGTTTTAAGATTGCAATAAAAAAGCGAGAATAAAATCTTTGGTTATAAGGTTGGAATAAAAACTTAACACAAGGGGAATGTAAATGATGATGTTGTGAATGCATATT
Organism: Azolla caroliniana; assembly: GCF_043228905.1. Classification (NCBI taxonomy): domain Eukaryota; kingdom Viridiplantae; phylum Streptophyta; class Polypodiopsida; order Salviniales; family Salviniaceae; genus Azolla; species Azolla caroliniana. The sequence goes on from NW_028230452.1 coordinate 17,979,544, forward strand.
ATTTAATGTTCTAATGTGCATATAGTTCTACACATGTAACACTAATTGTTTGTTTGTTTGTTTGTGTTGCGTTGTGCCCATGTTGGCTTGTCTTGTCTTGTGTCATCTCTCGCCAAGTTGTTTCTTGTCGTGTTGCCTTGTCTTTAGATTAGATTAAAGAGAGATGATGTCCTCTTCTTCTTCTTCTTCATTTGTGAAGAGGGCAACATCAAGTGTGGCTTCCTCTTCATTGAAAGCCTTCAATTTCTTCATCTCCTCTCCTATATCCAAACAAGACCTCAAAGTTGGTGATCACATCTACGCTTGGCGTGCGGCATATTCCTATGCTCATCATGGTAACCAATCACAAAGAGAGGAGAGAGAGATATCTATAAAGTTAGGGATTACTAAAAAGTAAGTGTCTGATACTCTAATTGAGATGCAAAAGATAATTTGATGAGTACACAAATATGCATAGACGAGTCTAAGTAGTGTAGGTACGTCGCTAACAATTCGAACATAGCAATCAAGAGGGACATGGGTTCAATCACTATGTAAGCCAAGGTTAAGGTAATGAACATTGAGGACCAAGGTTGTAGGAGTCTTACTTGGGTCAAACCCTACAAGCTCAATAAAAAACTGTAACTTGACTTGTTTGGGATTTTAATTCTCCAATATTATGTCTAGATTTATTTTTATAAGTGGGAATGACAGAAAATTACCACGAGTTTTATCCAAATTTAGCCCTAAGAACTTTCATCGTTGATGTTGAAAATGCCAACCAACAAATTTGAAGTTTTAAACGGCTTCTAGAAAATGAAGGGCATGATTTTCTTGAAAAATAGAAGTTATATAGCTTTGATGTCTAATAATTCCTATTACAATCAATGTTATGGGTTATGTAATGTGTCTTAGAGTTTAATTAAAGATATTTCTACATTTGTCTATTTACATGATTGATCTTGAGGCTCACATTTTTTGAGTGGAATTAATTACTAAATGTCATCAAATTTGAGGCATTGGGTTTTAAAACTAAGTTTCCATGTATCTTTAACAAACATGTCCATTATGCACTCACATTGCATGATAAATATAGGCATATATATTGGTGATGGGAAGGTGATCCATTTCACCAGAGGAGAAGGCGAAGAACTCGGCACTGGCACAATGTTTGACAGTTTCCTTACAGCATCGGCATCAACCCCAATTCATGGGCATCGTGGCCCTTGTCCTTATTGTGGTTTGAATAAGGATAGCAATGGGGTTCTTCTCTCATGTTTGGATTGTTTCCTTTGGGGATACCCGTTGCATCGGTTTGAGTACGGGGAAAACCTTGTAGTTTTCCTAGCTAAAGCAAGAGGTGGAACATGTACACTCGCTTTAGCGGATTCTCCTGACATGGTCTTACATCGTGCAAAGTATCTCTTGAAGAATGGGTTTGGGTGCTATAATATTTTTCGAAACAATTGTGAAGATTTTGCTATGTATTGTAAGACTGGGCTTCTTATTTTTCATGGGAGAGCCATTGGAACAAGTGGGCAAGCAGCATCGGTTGTTGGTGCTCCTCTAGCAGCTATTTTATCTTCTCCTCTCGCATTTTTAACGGCCGAACCGTGGGGATATGTGGTTGTGACAGCCAGCATGTATTGTATCAGTAGGTACGCAACAGACTTGAGCAATAGAGTGGATGCAACCAAAATTCCGGTTGAAGATCTCGTGACCAAACTTGGGCCATCTCTTGCAATGCAACCAAAACGATCATAATATTAACATTTCATAAGGATATTATTTGAGGACCTACATTCATTTTTAGTAGATGTCTCCGACTATATGCCCAAAGAAATGGACTAATGACATCAATGCATGTTTGAGTAGGTACTAGTGACAAAATATGTAGTTAAGCCTATATATCTATAGTATAATAAGTATCACAACATACTATCTAGGCTGCAAAATAAATTTTCAATTGTTCTTAAAACCCAATGTTATAAATAAATAAACTTTAAGGTTTCACCTGTTTAGCCTATAGATGCGACCAAGCAATTTCTATGGTGTCGTTTTGGATTTCTCATCCCTTAATAGCAATTCTATCTATTGCATTGTTATATTGAAACTATAGTTGAAGAATGCTCATCTTGTTGACATCATTTAAGGGTACAAGGATCAAACCTACATGTTTTAACAATAGGTATTATTGTAATGTCAAGGATATTAGAGAAAGGTATGTACATGGATGTAGTACCTTAGGAAATGTATGTACATCGTGTGTAATGTTGTAGCATGTTGTGATCTTGTGCAAATTAGAGAAAGAGTAATTTGCTAAAGTTGAAATGATATGTGACAATCATGCAATCGCCCCAATACATGTATATAAAGTCTCTTCACTAGTAGATTGTTATGATCTTCAATCCCAACTATCAACTCCTTTTGTCTGTCTCTCTTTTGCATATGTTGTCACTCCCATGTATTGGCTCCACCAATCTCTTTCATAATAGCTTGATTCCATCTCCAGTCAATGTGTTCCATTCATCACATATTTTCTCTATCAAACATAGCTTGGTTCCATCTCCAATCTATGCGTTCCATTCATCACATATTTGATCTATGAGGCTCTCATTCCAAACAAAGGATACCGCCAACATTATCATCAACATTGTTCAATGTTGTGTTAGGAATTTAAACTGGTTTAGGCTTGCACTTGCAATCGCTCAGAGATATGGCGGTTAGTTTAGGACAACTATTTATACATGTCTACCTCTCGGTACTCAAAGATATGTTATATTGATCCTATCAACTTTTTTAGAATGACACGAGTAAATACTTCTGCTTGCAAATCTACCATTGGGGAGTATTCACAAAGGAATTGTTTTTGTACAAGACAATCTGTGCAATTAGAAATATTTATAGGAGATTGCAGCATCTTGTAGCCATAGAATTCTGGCAATTTTCCTGGCTACTTGGCAATTTTTCCCTTACATAGCGTTATGGCGTATTCAAACTTAGTTTGTGCTCATAAAGGCATTGATTGCCATTTTTCATTATAAGAGAATAAATATCTCTCTAAATTACATATTTGGGGCTATAGATGAGCAAAGAATGAAGCTTAATTCCATCTCTATGATTATAGTACACCATTTTACAATCTAGAGTACAATTCATTGCACGCGATGTCTATGGACTATATGAGCTTCTCAAATTTGTCCAAGCGTTGGATTCTCCTCATCGATAGAGTCAAGAGCAACACAAAGATACCTGAAACAAAAAAAATCAAGAGTTAGAAAAGCTGCATGCATACCTCTAAAACAAAGAGAATTTTTCTCGCCTATCATGCACTATCGGAAAAGTGGCAAAGAATAGAAAAGACAATTGTGTTTTCTAGTTATTTTCCGTCCATTCGCTCATTTGTTAAAAAAGAACATGAAAAAAAAATGAATTATGAAGAAAAAAAGGAAGGGCTGTAAACACAGCATTGCTGTTGAGAGAGTTGGGAGGCAAAGCAAAAAATTTGATGTAAACTTGAATCATGAATACCTGATCCAACAAAGGAACTGACTGAATAAGGAGTTAAGCCTTGTCCGCTCAAAGACACTCCAACATTGAGTAGTGTTCCAGCCATCACCGCTTGAACGGTTGCCATTTGGAGAATGGACGCCCTCCTTGCAGCCCTCTCTGCCTGGAGGAGGTACATTGATGATTTTTTAAGAAAACACAGGAAAAAGTACATATACAGCTTCTTTATTATCACGTCGACATATAATTATATATGAAGAAAAGCATGAAATCTTTATTAACATTCAAATGTCTAGTCTCAAAATTTCAGCATGGGGTTTTCTTACCTCACTCACTGCACATTACAGCAGAGAACCATGTTGGCATTTGAACTTTACATAAAACTTCTAGTAAAAATGCATTTACACTATTGTCCTTATGGTGTTGATATGGAGTTAGAAATGAAAAAAAGAATGCCATCTTAGAATTCAATCTCTCTTCTGAATTTTGGCATGAACTTTTTTTTACCACTCTCTGCACATGATGCCAGAGAAATATGCTTCTGCATCTCGAAGATGCTGACATGTGTTGCCAAGTCTAATAATATAAACGTAAATCCTTTTCCAAACACCTATAATAATGTATTTTTTCTGAATACATTGTTGACATCATCACAGCAGAATTATATATGCACCTCAAGTACTCTGACTCGAAGCTTTAGATCGCCTGCTTCCAACTGCTGCAAGATTTCATCTATCCTTTGTATTCTCATCGGCATCGAAACGGTTGCATCTCTTGCCTGCAATAACAATTACAATCATCTTTTTATCTCTATCAATTGTGAGCATGCGATCACTTTTGCATTTTTTTTATTTCGAGTACTAGTTTTCATACAACCATGAAAATCAAAAAGCTTTTTAGTTATGGAGGAAAAGTAAAACTGACATCATTGGCTTGCTTTTGTAACTCTTGGATAAAATAGTTCCCATTCCTCTGTGTACTTTTTATATCCAAAAGTTCCTGAAAATGAAAAAAAAAAAGTGTTTTTCTTGATTGTGGGAGAGAAGCTATGTCTTCCTGAAGTGCTACTACACAGTATAGAAACAAATACCTGTGCATATGGAGCAGCGACCTTTGCAAATGAGAAATCTGAGTCAAGAATATATCCAATCCCTGCATTGATAAGCAGTGATTTGTAAACATATTAAGAAAGCCATTACAATAACAAAGCCATTAATTATCTCTTTGACATGAAAGCTAACATATGTACATTTATCATGAATTCTAAAATAGTTCATCAGGTATTAAAAAGATGTTGGTCGTTCTCTCATATTGTTGCCATATTTTGATGCACACCCAGAAGCTGATTATTACTGTTCTATAAGGACAGCACTAAAATAAATAGCATTATCCCTTATTTACATATGTATGCACACATTGGGTTTGCAATTTAAGCGCATTGTGAGTGACTGCAGAAGTTTAAAAAAAACAATAATTGATTAAATAGATAATAATAAACTTCTTGAATATGGTTAATCCTCACACAAGAAATTTCCAGATCCCCCATGCTGAATGCTAAAAGATTAAATGTTGGGAAAAAGGAGCCAACAAATACAGTATTATAAAACAATATCTTAAATAATATCAGTTTAAGAATTATTTTAACCTTCTAAGGTAGAAAAGGCACGCAAGACAAACGTGAAAGTTGCTGGAAACCGAAAGGGTTGATCTAAAGCTATTGCAAAAAGATCCTGCAGCAATCAATTACAAAAATAAGGAAAAACCGGCATATTAGGAAAGGCTTGAATAATTACCTGTGATAGCCATCTAGTTTAATATATGATATTTTTTCAGCACGAATTGAGCTTACCTCTCCAATGGCAGAGAAGGTTGTTGCTTCATCAGGTCTCTGGTTCATTAAATTATTCAAAAAGAACTGGATTGACCTTCTCACCTGCATGCATAAAGAAAAAGCATCACTAAACATTCTTCTCTCCCAAAAAGGAAGAGAGAAAACATAGTGATTTCCTATTTTAAAGAGTTCAACAAATTCGAATAAATTACTTACTGATGTCATGTCTCCAGTTGGTGTGACAGCCTCAAGGTCAATAAGAGCTTGGAGGACCTGTGCATTCAATAAAGAAAATATGAAAAACATATTTACTGTTGACAACACTATAGCAATCAACAGAGAGAATAATTTTGTTTATCAATCTGCTTTTTCATGCCATAGAAAAGAGACTAAACTTTATTAAAAGAGCTTTGAATAAAAAATATACCCCCTACCTTCTTGCCATCCTTCTCATACACAGCATAGAACATCTCAAGTAGCTTTTCTCTTGTAAATGATTTTATCTCCCCCATCATACCGAAATCATAGTATATTAGGGAACCATCACTATCAACGGCAAGGTTACCAGGATGTGGGTCTGCGTGGAAGAACCCAGTCTTCAAAATCTGCAAAAGATAATCCAGAGGACGTGATTTAATGAATTTACCAATTCACGGGTATGAAATGCATAAAAGATTCACTTGATGGCGAACCTGAATCAAATATCCTTCAATAGCTCTACTTGCAATGAGAGCGCGGTCAAAACCTCCAGCATCCAGCAAAGCAAGGTCATTGATTTTGATGCCTGGTAACACATACATAAAAATAAAAGAATCTTACTAGGAATTTCTTCCTGGTTTTTTGAAATTGGAGAGTTTGTAGCACCTAGGATACACCAATGATTTTCTGGGCAGAGGATATGGAGTTGAGCAATATACCTGGAACATATTCAAGGGTCAAGACTTTGCGAGATGTGTAGTCCCAGAATATTTTCTGCCATCAACAGGTCATATAAGAGGGGCTCCAACATGTTTCCCTTTAAATCAGCCACAAACTAAATACAAACTTGCTGTCACTTACTGGAACTCTGACCCATTTAATGTTTCGGAAGTCGCGCCTAAACCGATCAGCATTGCGTCCTTCATTTATATAATCAATTTCCTGATATAGAATGCTGAAATAACACAGTATAATACATTCAATAATTCCTCTAAAATACTCAAAAGACAAGCCAAATACAACAGTAATAGATATCATGTAAGTTCTAGGCTTTACGTAGAACATTCCTCGTAGATGCCCAGCCAATCCCTTGTTGGCCCTCCTAATGATTCACTATTTTGGAAGTATTCAGCAATTAACTTTAAGTTGTCTGTGGAAACAACAAATAAAAAAATTTGAAGTAAGAAGTGTAATTTCTTGTGAAGAAGTTATGAGCTGTGCCTTGTTCACTGGCAGTATGCAAAGTATTACATTGTCGAAAAAGGACAAAAGGATTTTCATGGGATAATATTTTTTGAATTTCGCACCATACAGTTGTTCAAGATATACACGTGCACTAACATGAATGCCAACTTCAGAAGCAGGAATTAACTTACTTAGGTCAATGTCAAAAAGCTGTTTTAAGCCAGGCCTTTGAATTTTTACAGCCACTTTCTCCCCGTTAAGAAGCACAGCTCTGTGGACCTGAAGAGGAACAGAACAATACCACACATAAGTCTGTAGTAAGGCAACCCTGATACACCAAAACTTGTTAAATAATAGAAAGACTTATAAGCTACCAAAGCCCAAGGTAACAACCCCTATAACACACAGCACAACTTTCTAGATCAGAAGGAAACTTTCTTTGGTTAATGAGGATTTCATGACTGCTTTGAGATACGTTTTCCAGCATCATGACTAAACAAAGATAATGAAAACCACCAAAACGCCACATTATATACTCATGATGGTCCTACATGCAGACTCTTTATTGATGGAGTGTACACTAAATAAATAGCTAATTCAAACTAAAACAGAGCTCTTTCACCTGCCCAAGACTGGCTGCAGCAATTGGTTGCTCGTCAAACAGCATAAAAAGTTCATTCAGGGGCTGTCCCAGCTCTTTCTCAATTAGTGTGATAGCTTTCTCTTTAGAGAAGGATGGAACACGGTCCTGCAGATGTGACATCTTCTATTAGAATCATTTGAAGGGAGATTACTACAAACATGTTATATTGTAAATTAACCAAGTAATTATTTATCACATGAACCCATTACTGAAAGGAACCCAGAAATAGAGAACTTCTTCTTTTAATGATAATATACCTGTAGTTTGCTAAGCTCCTCAACGAATTCTGCAGGAAAAAGATCAGACCTTGTTGATGATAGCTGTCCTAACTTAATGAACGTCGGGCCTAGCTGCAAGATTCTCTCTCTCACCCACGAAGCTGTACTCCGTCTTCTAATTTTCTGGGTCTCCCAATAAGTATTAAAGTGATAATATCAGCAACAATTTCAAATCAATGAGTTTTACAGACATTAACAAGGGAAAGAGAGAGAGAGAGAGAGAGAGAGACACACACACACACACACAGAGTCAATACCTGTTTCTCTTCGGTGAATCCACCAACAAAGGTCCATTTAGCATTATCGATATATATACGAGCTCTCAATGATAGAACAAAGCTCCATACATCAACTGATCTCTGGAGACTGTTGTAGTCTTCTTTTGACCAGCTAAAAGACTCATCAGAAGGCAAAATCTTGACATTGTCTTCCCATGAAATAGACTCTAAAGATGGCATCACTCGTGAATTTTTCCGCTTTGCAAGAGCCCCAGCACCCTTGGGATTGACTTGATTTGTTGTTCCAGCCTCGGAAGACAGGGAAATTCTACTAGATGTATCAGTTTCAGTATTTCGGATAGAAGTATCTCCAGGTGCTTTTCGGCCATCATTCATTTTCACTGATGAATTATCTGATCAAAAGCACAATTGTATCTTTTAGCATCCAATTTAGAATCAGGTGACTTTCCAACTGGTTTTCATTTCTTTTCTCAATGAAATGTTTTTATGCTTGAGAATGAAATTGTTTGATTCAAGAGGGATAGTTAGAGGGAGATATTATTTTAAACATCACACTCCACCAGGAACACAAAAATTCAGTTTCTGTGATTTCAGAAAGTCCAGATTGTCTAGCTAGCTCAGAGATATTGATTAAGCAGATAATTCATTTCTGTCCCCTCACTTGTTTTCTTAAAGCCCATCACATGAAGGGAACAGGATTACCCAATGGTTATGGAGGAAACTTTAGGCATTATTCACAGCGCATGTTGTAGCATCATCATTTGCAGATTCTTTGAATAGTAGGCATGCACCTTGATGGAATCATATATCCTCTTGCAAATCTTTGCTATCCATGAACCAACATCAGAGGTCCCTTTACTATCATGGCATTACTGACTCCATTCAGATAGACTTAACTGGCATCTTTGCCACAATGTAAAAGCTGGATTCCCACTCACACAAAGTTAGTTGAGGGCAGCTTAGCTTTCACCATGGGAGGAAATAGAGTTACAGTAATTTTATAACTAATTTATACCCAAGAAACCCTCATTTGTGGGTTGGCTGGCTAAATATATTGGCGATCCAATGCCAGAATAACTTCGACGCTAGTACTTTCCAAATTAAAACGTGCAATAAATCATGATTGGTGTAATAGTATTCTCCAAGGTTCCTCGGCTAAAAACTTTTGTCAAATGCTGACGCAAGATCATCTTCGTCCAGATTCAAAACCTCTACTGCCATTTTCTGTGCAGTAAAAACGTGTGAACGGAGCAGTTGGCACAGTTAGCATTTACCTCCTTCTATGAGACTTCGACCCTTACATTTTTATGCAACCAACCATATTACCACCATGTGAGCACCATGCCCCTTTTCCAAGACTTCCTTCCATGAGGTTCTTGTTTTTTGCAACCAATCATTTACTGCCATGTCATACTCTTTAAACCAGCCAATCCTTCACCATCACCTCGCACCTACTCTTTTCGACAACTTATAATTTATCATCGTTTCAGCATGGCTGCATCTTTTCCAAATACTTATTTACAGACCTTACAAACCCTAGCTTAGAGTACCTTCAACTTCTTTGAGAGAACCCAAGGAAGGAAACCAAACTAAACCAAGATAAAAGAAATCACGGTAAAGAGACTTACTCTTCAAAGCCTCTTGAATGGGAATCATACGGGAGTCTCTTCCATTGACTGGTCTTCCATTCTGAGAACCGTTGATGGAAACCTTCTCCGGAGAAGATGATCTTCCGGTCTGCAGTGTAGCTAGGGTTGTTGTGCGTGTTTGGCGAGGGAGGAGGAGGCGGCGGCATCGCAATGGAGAGGAAGGTCGATTGGGATGAATCCGAGAGAGATCAGCAGATGAGATGTGGGCCGAGAAGGTGAGGCAATGATCCATGGGCACTATAATGATGATGATGATGATGGTGGTGGTGATGGTGATGATGATGATGAAGATGAAGATGATGATGATTGACACACGCAGAGATGAAGAGGGCTATGGCGATAAGAAATCTGGCGGGCTGGCTCTCTTCTCTCGATCTCTCGAGTGAGGAAAAGATATCATTGTGAGGGAGAAAAGGGTCTTTTTGGTAGGCCCCCACCATAGCTTGTGTTTGCAGAGGTCGACCTTCTCCCACTTGGCTTCACGAGACGTGCTTCCTCTGCTTCCATGGAATCTTCTTCACTTTGAGCTTTCATCGTTCTTTCTTTCTTTCTTCTTCTTCTTCTCTCTCTCTCTCTCTCTCTCTCTCTGCTTACGTGTCATCTCGTGCTGACGTGGAGCGAAACGATTGGTAGCCGCCCCTGTGCTGATGTGGCCTGGAATCCCATGGTCCAAAGAAGGCGCTGATGTGGCACAGAATCATTGGTCCCAGGGTAATGTGTTGATGTGGTGCATAACCAATCATTGGACCCATGAATGTGCTGATGTGGCGCACAATCATTGGCCCAATGAATGTCCTGATGTGGCACACCATCATTGGCCCAAGGAATGTGTTGATGTGGCGCACAATCATTGGCCCAAGGAATGCGCCGATGTGGCAGCACGGAGAATCGCTATAGTTGGCTTCTTGTGTCTGGCTTTTTCTGGACGCTTTCATATTGATGCACCATATTACACACATAGTCACCGGACAGCGAAAAGAAACGTTGAGAGACAAAACAAATGGTCACATATAGAATACGAACCTGATGATACATCGTCGGCTTGCTGTTGCGGTGCAAGATCATTGGATCCTGAGAAAAATCCAAACCCGAATCCATGTTGAGGTGGCCGGCCCACAGTAATTGGTCAAAGTCAGGAGATGCTATGACAATTTCGGAGTCAAACAGCTTTGAGAACGGAGACACTTCTATGCAGAATCCATTCTATATATAAGTATCAATTGAGATCCCCATGCGTCTTTCGTAAAGACCTTGAAAAACCTAACACATTGGTTCTATAACTAACTTGTGGATGTAATAACATCAAATGTGTGAACATGATCAAAGAGCTATGGAAAATAAACGTGTGAGAATAAAACAACAAAGTCGAGACTCAACGTGTTGAGATGAAGATTAAGCTTTAATTAGGACTTGCGGAATAGATTTGTACGAATAATCACATAAGCAATGGAGACATCTCAATATGTTGGATAGGCCATATGGCTGGCTACCTTCGTGTGTCCAACCTTTCTAGACGCTTTGCCAAACACCATTTATGCAAATTTGCCCCACCATGTTTGCATGAGATCAATGTGAATTAAGCCAATGAGTTCTATGCAAAAAATAGATCAAAGAAACTACGGATAGGGTATATGTAAGCAAGAGTAAATGGCTTTGCCTGATGAGCACAAAAACCTAGTTCACTCGAGTCTTACATGGCACATGTATGCCATGCATGCTATGCACCTATCCCCCACCATGGTTGCATGCAATCAATGTGAATCTAAGCTAACAAGTTCTATGCAAACAATAAAGCAAAGAAACTAAGGGTATAGGGTATTTGGAAGTAGGATTAAATGACTTTGTCTAATGAGCACAAAAACCTAGTTCAATTGAGTCCAATATGGGACATGTATGCAATGTATGACATTTGCATGTCCCCCACCATGTTTGCATGCAATCAAGGTGAAGCTAACCGAAGAAGTTCTATCCAAACAATAGGACAATGAAACTACGGATGGGGTATATATGGAAATCGAGTAAGTGAGTACAGGTGTAAAGACAACGTATGTCCTAACTTCAAAAGAAGTATGAAAATGATGTGAGAAAACCATTTAAAAAATTTAGGCTTCCCGATCTTTCTCACTAATCGCAACAATTCTTTTTTCGTACACATGTTTTTTTTACAAACCGTCGCCATTAATATCGATACCCTGCAAGTTGCAACAGAAAGAGAATGCATTCATCAGGGAAGACATTAGATTAATTGGCCTCACCCTCTACAGGCTGATGGCTACATAAGATTATCCATCACAGAAAAAAAAATGCAACAAAAACCATCACCATCAATCATCATCCCCACCAAGAAAGAAACTAAACTCGATAAAACCAAGCGAAACAACGCTGTATACATCCAGGACAGCTACATAAACTGACAGATATTTTTTGCAATATGTCAGATATCTTCCATTTAGCACAAAAAACAGATCAGGGAAACAAACTCTGGGTTCTCTTTCAAGGAGGTGAACTATTTTTGCCAGAACATTACATAAGCCCGGAGTGGTCTGATTTATGTATTCCCAAGAAGAATGTTATACAAAAGTAGTGGAAGCACGAAAGAGTGATGCAAAACTACTCCAATGGTTTCTCCCACCATCCACTGCTACTTCTTATGAATCTATCTTTTATACCAAACTCTTCATTCTGTGTGGAAGCACGAAAGAGTGATGCAAAACTACTCCAATGGTTTCTCCCACCATCCACTGCTACTTCTTATGAATCTATCTTTTATACCAAACTCTTCATTCTGTGCCTTTCTCCTCTCATAATTTTCAGTTGAAATCGGTCCCTTTTTGAGGCGCCTGTAAAGGATGGATTCCCAAGGCCAGCATCTAGCTGCCCCGTGATTTTCGATACCAAATTCCGACCTACCATCATTCCTATAGACCTCTTTCATTACGGCCATATAAACTGTACATTTCATGGTTTCTGGAGCTTGATTTTCATGGACATGATGATGATGATCGGAAACGTTGATGGAGTGATTTGCATTCTTATATACTTCATCATTCATAGAGCTTTTTTCATAGAGAGGTATAGAACATTTAATGCTTTTGGGACTATTATTCTGGCCACAGGCAGACTGTATTCCACGTTCATATTCACCACCACTCTCAGATGAGTGTTTTTTATCACCATTGGCATACATCTGTTTATCTTCTAGTCCTGGACTTCTCGATTCACGTTTCCTTGAGGTTGCAAACTCTTTATCATCTTCATATTTGTAGGCTGACCTTTGCTCAGGACTCCGAGATGGGGAATAATCACCTTTCCATAACTTTGAGGAGGAGAGTGTTTGTGATGGATGTGAATATGAAGAATGAGATAGCAAGTGTGACTCTGATGTCGGAGATTTTGACCCCTTATCTGCTTTCTGTGAATGTGAACTCACCCTCGATGGAGAAGTTGATGATTGCAAACGAGAACTTGATGACTTTGAGGGGGAATGCTGAGATTGAGACATAGAACTCGATGTATGTGATTCAGTCGTTGATGATCCTGATCCTGATGTTGAGTGAGACTTGGAACTTGATTCAGATTCTGAGGAGGTGGAAGAAGCCTTAGGGCTTCCTGAGCGAGACTTTGAAATTGAGGATAACTTCCTTCGTTTCCTGGGAGATTGCAATGATTTCTTACTAGAACTCTTATGCTTCCTATCGCTCTTGTCTCGGCTAGTGTCCTTTGGGTGCTTAGACCTATGATATGCATGTCTATTATTTTCCTGGTATCCAGTGTCTACTTGATTATGGTGTCTTCTGTCACCTGTAGAGGTGTGTCTTCTCATATTGTTCCTTCCATATCTTCCCTCCATACCTCTATTGAATATCCTTCTAGAGCCATCCATCCCTCTAAACCTACGTCCACCCACACCTCTGAGTCGCCCAACTCCTCTGAAATGTCTCATGTCATTTCTCCCCACATCATAACTATCCCTACGATGCATACCATTCATTCTTTGTCGCTTAACATTTTCAGTCTCACCATAGTTATAGAATCGTTCCTGACGTTTACCTGGGGCAAAGTCACGGCCCCTTTTATGCATGCCATGTGAATAACGATGTCCATCTGATGACTGCCTCCGATGCTTATCCTCAGTGGGCCCTTTTGATCTCTTCTGTACATTACCCTTGTCATCTTCTCGGGCATCTGACATATGGCCTTCATTCTCTCTGTTTTCATCACCCATTAAATGGTCGAGAGACCCCTCAGTATGAGGATCCCATCGACCTGTATCCAATGGATCCACCTCTTTCGTCTCATTATCAAATGCCAATTGTGGGTCTTTCCCCTCCTCTTCATTTTCAACAGTTTGAACTCCATCATCACCAGTCCCCAAGTCGTCTTTTGTTTTATCCAAGAGCTTGTTCCCTCTCCTTTCATCCTCTGAAGTTCTATCAGATGATCGTCTCCTGGTAGGTTGAATCTCATGTTTGTCCCATGAACGCCTTCTCACATAATTTCCTTTGTCTGAAGACCTTTGGAAAGGTCTCCGTGTCTTGGCCCAAGATAATGATGCACGTGCACCACATATTGACTTCCCTTGCAAAGTTATGAGTGCCCTCTCAGCATCTCGATGCTCTTCATACATAGCAAAGGCAAACCCATCTTTCAGAACTATTTTGCTTTTGCCGAACCTTCTAAATGTATTTTCAAGATCCTGGTGTCGAACATGAGAGGATAGGTCCCCGATAAACAGTGACCACATTTACGCACCTGAGTTTTCAAAGCTACAATTAGAATAATGAGCCATTCTAAACAAAGCATAAAAAATAAAATGTTCAATATGGATAGGACATTAAGATTCTGCAATTGGATGAGAAGATTTACACATGGAATTTAAACATGCCTCGTCAGGATTAACACAATTTTTAATAAACGCTAAATAACAAGTAAAATGAACAGAAATGATACAAAAACTTAATGAGTAGACAGTTTTTAATTTGAATATGTCCTGAATCAGACAACCCAACCTTCAACTAAGCAAACCAGGCCTACATCTAAAATTTCCAAGCATGGAATATTGCAAGCTTTATAAGGCCAGAATATTCTCGGCTTACAGATGTCTTGAGTATATATGAGTGAGTGAAAGGCACAGAAGTACAAAGACATAAAAGAGACAGATTATGATTTATGGAAAACAAACTGTAATGGAAAACTTCAGCATGTTGTGAGCCACTTGCTATTAACTTTCTAATGTCATTTTGACACATGATGACTTTTATTGCAATTGCCCAAGAGAAGGGTGCAGTTAATAAAACAGAGCAATGACTTATTAACATCACATGGAATTTATGATGCACACAATAATGTCAAATGAAGTATCAAATATACATATATATACACGACAAAGCAATGTAAAGATTAAGGGACCTCAAGTGATCAATAATTTACAAATGATAAGAGTAAATAAAAGGTCATGGAACTTTAAAAGAATAAAATGTCAGTTTAATATATCCTTCTGGGGTTATTATCTGTCTGGAAACCTTGAAATAATGGCTTAATGATGCTTTCTCAAAAACCTCGCACTAATGGCTTTCCGAGACTATAGCCCCTATGGAAACTTTAAAATATTGAGCCATTATGACCTTCACAATTCATTCAAACTGGAATCAATCGGAGAACTTCTCTTTAAACCCGAAAAAAGAGCCTTTCTTGAAACAGAGAAATTGAGGGCCATTCCTTAAACAAAACAAAAACATGAGCCTTCCGTGAAAGAGTTTGAGCCTTAATCCATCCATTTTTTCAAACAAAATTAGATTCTTTTCAACACAAAATCCAGTCTTGATTCAGACTTTCTGGAGCGAGAACTGATCCTTTCAAAAACAGATTTCAGATTATCTAAAACAAGAACTGGGGAGTATTATATTGACGCCACATTTGCAGACATTTCCCAAAAGGAGACCTAACAATACACACATTCTGCCTCGTACACAAAAACCATGAGCTTCTGTGAATGAACGAAACGAGAAAGAAAGGAGAGAAGGATGAAAAGCATGAACTTCTGTAAATGAAAGAAACCAGAGACAGAGGGAGGAATAACTGGAAAATAATAATATAAAAAATAAATAATAATAAAAAACCAAGAAAGAGAGAGGAAGCTTACCAGATCTTGCAGGTATGGAGAAACAAGCGATGGGATCCTCTTTCTCCTAGAAGGATCAGAAGCTTCTAGACACAAAATCAAGCAAGCAGATGAAAGAAGAAAGAAGCAGCACAAAAGAAAACAATCTGTGTGATCAAAGCTCTGGGAGCAGGCAAGATTGGCTGCTTTTTCATCCAGCAAGAGGAGAACCCATCATCATTATCATCACCATCACCATCACCATCACCATTGTTGGGCTTCCTTCCTTCACCACCACTACTGCCCACAAACCTCAGACCCACCTCAGATTTTTGTCATGTATCTATTGTATATACATATGCATGTATATATGTACATATGTACATATATTGTCGTCTGTCATACAGTCTGAGCCAAGCACTCTGCACTGCCCTATGCATCTCTCTTCTTCTTGGCAATGCCATTGCCCCGCCCCTGGGTCCCGCCCGCCCTGAGTGCTCGGGTTCCCGACATGTAGGCTTCGGTTCCGGGACACGATAGATAGATAGATAGATATAGACTTCATTGACGGGACATGCTCCCCACTCTGGGCTTCGGTCCGATGACTCGCCCCGCGACGCCAAACACACACTTTGATCGAATCATGTCGTTGGCCTTTGATCTGATCTGAACTTCGATGCATCGAGATCATATGGATTAAGATTTTTTTTCCCGATAACACGAAATAGTGGTGTCCGATGCAATGACACCGCTACACTCCGATCGATCGATGATGCGAGCATGGCCCCTGAATTAGTGGCCTTATTGGCCTTTTGATCTTATCTAGACTTTGATGCAATTTAGAGTTCGATGCATCGAGATCATGTGGATTAAGATTTTTCCCGATGACACAAAATAGTGGCATTTGATGCGATGACACCTCTACGCTCCGATCGATCAATGATGTCGCACGGCCCCCGGAAGTGTTGGCCATGACCTAATAATGTGGACTTCAATGTGCCGCTTGATAATGTCTACAATTCAGAGCGTCGCAAAATTGCCGTTTGATGTTTCAAGATCATATAGACTGCAATTATTCATAATGACACAATATAGTGCATCATGTGATCACATGACATAGACTACGGTGATTTAAAAGAACATTATGTAGACTTTGATGCAAGGACGTCGTGTGCAAACTCAATGTATTAATTACATGGTGCATATTATGCTTGGCATGATCGTTGCATCTTACTCCTGTTTGGGGGCTTCAATATTATTACAATATGTATAGAATTCAATATGAGCTACTTGCAATTGTATATCGTTATAGTTGGCTATCTACCAGATTCATGTCTTCTTTTCTTGACATGGGATCACTTTAGTGTCATAATAATGTATACGGCGGCGCATAGTACATGGAGCATGCTTATTCATATTGGGTTTCAATGCCATAAATGTTGATGTATGCACTGCAATCCAAGGACATATACCATAAGTTACATGCAATTGCAAGATGTTACTACTACTTGACTATTTGTGGTATCACAAGTTACAAGAGAGCTCTGTAAGATTTTCCATTATAGGAACTTCAATCCTTAATCAATGATACACACCCACTCCATAAGTAAATTAGATATCCTCATTCTCAAGAAGAAATCCACGTTTGTGTGATATAATAAATGTCGAAATCCTAAAATTGGTGGAGAATCCAATTTCTAACCATAGTCTACATGAATCCAATTTCTGACCATAAATGCATAATTGTTGCAATGCACATTCGATGGTATTATCTTTATGGAGTATCTCCTCGATCAACAACATTTCACATACACGTCATAGGTGGAGTTTGGCATTTGGCAAGGGCACACACCATGTTTGTGTATGTATTAGGACGATGATTGATCACGACACAAGCAATTGGGAGGTACATGATACAAATATATATGAATGCAGGTCCTAATATATGGTGCAATGGCGACAAAATGATATTATGCATGAAGAGACGCGAACAAGTTCACATTCAATCAGACTAGAAACGCAATCAATACCATCAAAAATTTGTTCCCCTTGAAATTTGGTAAGATGGGGCGCTTTTATTATTATTATCCAGATCGGACGGTGCAGATTGCACGTGTCCTTAGCAAAGCACCCTGCACTGTTCATGGCCGTGATTCCCTCGCGAGCCCTCTTTATGATTTGGGTGCAAATAGAGACGGCCCGGGCATAATACCTAAAATACTGAATGCATAGTACGTAAAATTCGCGTTCGTCTAGCATAACATATTCATTTTCCTACATTGGAAAATGAATGCGAATGTTATTCAAACATTCTTGTGTTTTTTTTTTTGTTTTTTCCCTAATTTTTAGGCTTATTTACCTCATAATAAATAGTTAATCCAAAAGTATGGTATTTATCATTCTTTGAGGGTGTTTTTCTTACGAGAATGATGGAAACATTCGCGAATGCGAATATACGTATGGTAAACATTCCTTTTCCATACGAATGAAAACGAATGAAAACGTTTTCAAAACATTCTTATGTTTTTTTTAACACTTTTTACCTTAACTTTCTTACTTTAAAAAGAAATTACCGTATAATAAATAATGATTACAAAAGTATGATATTTACCATACTCTGAGGGTGTTGACCATACTCGAAGGATTGAAACATTCGAGAATGCGAATACAAGTATGGTTCATACTATGACAGGCATACATACATACATACATACATACATACATACATACATACATTACGTACTCTGTATATTGTATGTGTATGTGTATATAGCTCTGCTACAGATCCAGCCATGGCGAGCATCTACAATCTCTTCATCATCAACAAATCAGGCGGCTTGATCTTCTACAAGGTAAACCTGTCGACAACCTTCCTTCCTTCTTTCTGCCTGTTTCTCCCTCTCTGCAGAGGTCAAGAGGACAACAGAGTATAAATCAAGCGCCTGAGTTTACCTAAATTGTGGATGGTTCAGGACTATGGCTCAAATGGTCGCTTAGACACAAATGATAGCTTGAGGTTAGCCAGCCTATGGCATTCTATGCATGCCATCTCGCAGCAACTTTCTCCCACTCAAGGATGTGGTGGTATTGAGCTCCTTGAAGCAGATACTTTTGATCTTCATTGCTTCCAATCTCTCACGGGTAAGATTTCCTTGCAAATCTCCCAAAAGGTTTTGATTCTCTCATAATTTTCCATATGATAATGCCTTTTTGTATGTGTATTTCACAATCTGATCATATATGTAGTCTTATTAACTTGCAACTAGCCTGTAACATCCTTAGCACCATAAAACTCTTTGATTTTCTAACTACAGGGTATGTTGATATATCCCTTTTTTCTTGCACATGATGTTTGTGTTTTCATTTCCCAATGATTTGAAGCTGAAAAATGCCATTTCTTGTGACTGTCTGCCTCCATGCCTTGTGGGCTAGTCTCAAGGATGTCATCATGATAGGGATATCTTTGCTTTGGTGTCCATCTCCTCACCTGAATTAGCATTGGTGATTACATCCAACTCATATATTACAGGGCAACTTGAACAACTTATCAAATAATCGAAACTTCATCCTGGCTTATTGTAATTGAATGTTGATGTCTGCTCTCATGTGCTCCTGAATTAGCATGTTGCCTTCTCCTCAGCGGCACTTATCTTCCTGAGCAATTGCACTACAAACGTGATTACAAAGTATGTGTATGACCATGTGGCTAAAAATGGAAGACTATATGGATAAAAATAATAGATACATTATTTCATCTTGATTTTGATTTATGAAATGTTCCATGTATGTCACAACTTCCTCTAGGCCCTTGACAATTATGTCAGATTTCCTTCAGAAGAGCACCTGAAACTGAGCAGAGCCTTGTAGAAATGTATCTGCACAAAAGGGAGTTACATTGGCAAGGGCATAAGTTTTGAGGCCATAGTTCTATTGCAGATATATTGGTCTCAGTTAGGCGAGCCAACTGAATTGCATTGAAGAGCATGCCTTTGGTCTTTCACAAGTTTGTTCTGTAGTAGATATGACAAGACTTTTGTAGTACAGGAATGTGATCTTAGAATCTATATGCTGTGTTCAACTTGAGCACAATGTTATTCAGGAAGGGGAAGATAGAAGTCTGTGTTCCCTTGCATTGCTCAGCACTCCTATCTCGTGCACTGTACACCTCGTGAGAATAAGGAACAAAAGACATCAAGTTATGAAGAGAGGACAGGAGGGCCTGCTTTCTCTTGCACTTCCGCTCATCTCACCCACTTACAATTAATTCAATCTCTGTTGGTCAGGTAGCGGAATTAGTGTTTCCTTACAGTTTTTTCCAGATGAGATATTAGTAACTGGTTAAGTTTCCTCAATAACCGTATTTTGCTGATTGAGAATTCTGAAAGCCTTATAATCTCGTATCTTTAAGCAGCCACTGAAGCACAATCCTTTGGAGCCAATTGCTTCGCAATCCATTCTTGAGTTTCTCTCTAGAAAGGACCCATTTCTTCAAATCCACAGTTTGAGGTTTTTGGCCTGTCACATCTAAAATTCATTGCAATCCCAGCTTAGAAAGCATGGGTTAAGTGGTGTGAAGCTAATCACAGGGAAAACAGAGATACAATGCAGAGAACAATGATGGCTTAAAGTCATCTGACACTTACATAGATACAAAAAGAAGAATTGATAAAATATCGAAGGATGAATTAATTACTTGCAAGAAGACAAATACTGATGGCTATCAGCCTGACATGTGTTCCACTATGGACTGATCCTCGCTACATGCATGTACTTTGTACCTTTTTAGATTTTGGCACATGATTGCATGTGATCTGTAGTATGCTTGTGCAATGCACAACATACATATGACCGCTTACCTCGAGTTATATCTACAAATTTAAGGTTACCTTAACAAACATTGTGCTTCTGCAGATTTGAATGGAGTTATAAATGTATAATAAGTAATGATTTTCTTTGATATATGTATATCTGTATGTATATGTATATGTTTTAACTTTCTCCCTATGAGACAAGATATATCACATTATGCTTCTTTCAATTCGTTGTTAAATTATATTGACAGGGATGAAGTTTTTTGTGGTCGTCGAGCCAGGTGCTCAAGGAATGGATTCCTTATTGAAGAATATATATGATTTGTATGTGGACTATGTTTTAAAGAACCCCTTCTATGAGGTTGAGATGCCCATTCGTTGTGAATTATTTGAATTGAATTTGTTCCAATTCGTTCGGAAAGAAAGACTGATGTCTGGTGCCAGATAACATACTCGAAATTAAGATTCCAAAAGTCGTTGCCCTGTTAACAATCTCTCTTATGTTTCATATTTGGCAAGTTTAGGTTCAAACTAGTTGCAGCAAACAAAGGGTTCATAAGTCCTGTTTTTCCCCCTTCAAATGCAATTTTGTTTATTTTGTAGAGAACCTCTCATGCCAACAAAGACATTCTTAAGTTTTGTTTGTGAAATTCTTGGAATATGTCAACAATATGTAAGATCTTGATATGGCTGCAAAAGATCGATAGAAATAATATTGCTAGACTAACTTGTAGTCTATTAAACAAAGCTTTTAATCCAAGTAGAGAAGAGGTAAATTACACTGCCAATGATTGACTTGCTTCTTAATGTCGCGTATGCGAGTGTAATTTGTTCATTATACAAACATGAGATTGGTAGACATGTCAACTTTCGTGTATGGAACGAAACTTAAACGTTCTTTGTTAGTATGAGTATATTAGTGAGTTTGGCTGGTGATTTTTTTTACTATTGAATGTTCCAATTGAGAGTGCACATTGTGATTGATAGTGGAAAGTATAATGATATGCCAAATTAGAAGATTTGGAGAAAACAAACTTCATTGTGATTGGGAATATTGCATTGTATGTGAGAGTGGTTCTCTAGTTCAGAAAACTGTTTCTTTAGTTTTGGTGCATCACATCCCATCTCATTGAGAGAGAGAGAGAGAGAGAGAGAGAGAGAGAGAGAGAGAGAGAGAATAGAATAGATTTCTTATTGTCCATAAGGAGGCCAAAGTTACGGGGTAAGGAACTAATGCAAATAGATAGTTTCTAATGACTATTCCAACTTGCTTGGAGTCTACACTCATGCATACCTTCCACCAATTTGCAGTTGGGATATCATTGACAAGAAAACTGAAGCTTTGCACCACTTGTATTGGCTCTCTTTTATGTGAAATTGGGGTAGTGTCTTGGTTGTATAGATTGATAGATTTTTTCCATATCTTGTATCCAACTAGAACACAAAAGTTTGCTTTTATGTGTCTTTTATTTTGTTTCCCATGTGATTCTGGGAAGTTGATGTGAGGGACTATTTTAAACCTTAATCTCAATGGTAAGTGATCCGGTCTTAAGTAGGAGGGTGTATTTGGTTCTTGATTGTAGAAATTTTACTAGAAAATGTTTTTTGACATTTTCGAACTCTTTCCAAGTTGATTTTGGGATGCTAATTCCCACCCTTCCACCCCATAGAGAAGAACTAGTGTCACCGATTTAGTGTTGAAAAGGTATTTCTTGAGGACCCAACACTCAATTTCTCCATGATTGCATGTGTTCTCAAATGCATAATATGCTCTCAGTTATTGTTGGATGTAATCATATGTTTCATTAATATAGCTTCTTGTTCTAAGCTCTCTCTCTCTCTCTCTCTCTCTCTCTCTCTCTCTCTCTCTCTCTCTCTGCGCGTCTTACGTACACACATAGTTCACTTCTGATGCACAACATTAGCTACGTTACCTGTTTCTTTACATGGTATCAGAGCGTGTGGTTTTCTGATCGAGGTTATTCAACTGTGTTGTGCTACACACTGACAATCAATAGAACCAGTTCAACAACACAGAAGAAATCAACATTATGAATACTCAGATGGGAAGGGCTCTTCCTACAAAGAAGCTTAACAGAACAAACTTTGCATCTTGGGAATACAAGATGCATCAATATGTTGTTGGACAAGGTTATTGGAGCTATATTGAAAGAGCTCACAAAACGCAACCCAACCCAATGCAAGCAGACTACCCAACCGTGGAGCAAGACGCAAGCCGTTGTATTGCCTTGCATCATACATTCATGATCACATGCTCGACTATATTCGAGAGGCAAAAACGCCAAACGAAGATTGGGGAAATCTCAAGAAGATTTTCGTAGCCAACACAGTTGCACGAAAGCTCCAACTCTGACAGGAGTTAAACAATATACAATAGAGGGATATGTTGATCAACAGTTATACCTTGAAGATCAAGGAGTTGTGTGATGCCCTCAGGTCAATCAATGTCATCATCGACGATGATGAAATGGTGCAAATATGCCTTGGCGGCTTAGCACTGCGATTCGGGACGATCAGATTGGCTATCCTGGCAAGGGAGAATCCTCCCTCTTTTTTCGACCTTCAATCGATACTATTGGTTGAAGAAAATCATGCCTAACAAAGGAGCAATGCACGTAATGGTCAGATGCTTTACTCCCAATCAAACAATGGAAGAGGATTCAGCCGGGGAAAAAGAGACCGATTTAGTCGAGACCGATAGGGTCAGTTGACCTGAGAATGCAATTCCCATCATTGGCAAGAGGCCAGAAACACTCCAAAACCTAGGGAGTTCGGTAGAAGGGGGAACCATCTTGCCGAACCAAGCCACCAAAACAACTCGATTGAATGTGGGTATTGTGGAAAACTCGCCCACTACGAAGAGGAGTGTTGAAAGAAGAAATGTGAGTCGACTTCGACTAGTCGACAACTCACAAACTATGCCACGAATTCCAATTATGACGATCATGGCGGGATGTTTGTAATGAGGCATAAAGGACATTCAATGTCGGCATAGGGCCCGACTAGTACCTCTTCCCTAGACTCTAGAGCATCCAATCACATGACATCTCACGAAGATTGGTTCTGGGAGTTGAGAAAGCTGGATCAACACGGTTATGTCGAAACCGAAGATGACACAACTCACCTGATTCGGCATATCGGAAATGTTCCATTCAGAAATGACGACAAACAAACCTACCTCAAGAATGTCTTGCATGTCCCAACCATCACGAAAAACCCAGTGTCGATCGGCTAGATTGTTGAACAAGGCATGTAAGTATGATTCAACAATGACGGGTGCTTTATTGAAAAAGAAGGCCAACTAGTAGCTCACGATCGAAGAGAAGGTTGAATGTTCATCTTCGAATTGAACGAGGTGAAGTAGGCTATGTTCGCAAAAGGTCGCAAAGTCAAAACCGACTTGAAATTGTGGCACAAACGAATTGGCCACATCAATCTCCAAAAGCTCAAAGGAATGCAATTGAAAGGAGTCATCATTGGATACTCTCTTGACTTTTACCGAAAAGGAGATGATAGGTGTATGTGAAGCCTGTCAGTTCGGCAAACAACCGTTCCAGAATGAGAGGAACGTGGGCAAAGGAGTCCTAGATGTAATACATTTAGATGTATGGGGACCAGCCCAGATAGTAACGTTCGGTGGTTGTCGATATTATGTCACGTTTATCGACGACTTCTCTAGGCATACCTGGATTTACCCTATGCGGCAAAATAGGAAGTGTTTAGACACTTCTAAAGGTTTAAAAACGAAGTTGAAAAAGGCACAAGACGGCATGTCCAATGTCGTCGTTCGAATAGAGGCAATGAGTATTTCTCGGATGAATTTATAGGGTATCTCCGAAAGGAAGGAGTTCGACGAGAATTCTCATGCCGACACACACCTCAACAAAATAGAATAGCCGAACGCAAGAATCGACACATAGCAGAGGTGGCAAGGGCAATGATGAACGAGAAGAACTTGCCAAAATTGTACTGGGCAGAAGCGACTAACACAATCGTCTATCTCATGAATAGGTGTACAACCTCTGGGGTACACGACGTAACCCCTCACAAGAAGTTCTTCAGAATGAAGCCAGATTTATCCCACATCCAAACATTCAACTCAATCGCCTATGTACATATTCTTGACGAGAAGCGACAAAAGCTAGATCTGAAATCAGAGAAATGTATCCTCGTAGGGTAATCACTTGAACAAAAGGGATACAAGTGTTACAATCCATCCACCCGAAAAGTTCGAGTGAGCTGAGACGTCGCTTTTGACAAGTCGGCATCTTGGTACGAACCAGAGACGATTCCGATTCCAATCCCACTCGAGCCAAAATCAGCCGAACGAGAGATAAAAGATGAAGATTGACTGAGATGCATGTTCGAAGAAAGTCTGATTACAACAAGGCTGAGTGAACCACAAGAGCCCCCAAGTGACCAAAGCACATCTCAGTCGAGTCCGAAGCTAGACAAAGGAAAGGCCAAAATGTCGGAACACGAAGACCCAATCAACAACGAGTCAACTCACTCCCTTGACAGTGAGTTCGAAGGCATGGACATCCCAATCATCCGAACGAAGGGAGCGAAGAAAGCCTTAGTCTCTAGAAATGAGAAGCTCCGTCACTCCACCAAAGAGAAACACCCAGTCAACTGATTCGACTACGATGAATATATGGCATATCATTATGCCTTTATGATGAAGGTGGCGACAATCTGAGAACTGGAAACGTTTTCCGAGGCAGCCAAGGATCCATGATGAATCGAAGCCATGAACGAGGAGATGCAGGCTCTATGCAAAAACAGGACATGGGATCTCGTCCCCTATTTACCACAAAAGAAAGCAATAAGTTGTAGGTGGATATATAAGGTAAAATATAACGTTGATGGCTCGGTAAATCGCTACTATAAGGCACGATTCGTAGTTAAGGGATATGCTAAAACTCACAAAGTTGATTATGAGGAGACCTTTGCCCCAGTAGCAAAGAGGACGATTGTTCAGACATTCAATACTCTCGCAACTACAAAAGGGTGGTACCTCCACCAGATGGATGTAAAGAACGCCTTCCTACACAACGACTTAGAAGAGGAGGTTTTCATGATTCAACCACCCGGTTTCGAATCAACCATACACCCGAAAGCAGTTTGCCGACTCGAGAAGCTGCTTTATGGACTCAAGCAAGCACTGTGTGCTTGGCATTTGAAGATCACTCAATATCTTCACCAAATCGGCTTTCGAATGTCGAAATCAAACAACTCCCTATACATAAAAAACGAGTCGAACAATCCGATTGTCATCATTCTATATGTGGATGATCTAGTCATCGGAGGAAAGAATCTAGCCGACACTAATAAGGTCAAATCACTTCTATCCGGCAAATTCAAAATGAAAGATATGCACAAGCTCCATTACTTCCTCGTTATCGAAGTAATTCGGATACCATCTGGCATATTGATCTCTCAATGACACTACATTCTCAACTTGCTCTACAAGTTCGGGATGACTGAGTGCAAACCTGTATCGACCCCCCTCGATCGAAACCTCAAGCTCGATGCCGACTCTGGCACTACAAAGTGCGAGCCAACTCAATATCGTCAACTGATCGGCAACTTAATCTATCTTACCATCACACAACCCGACCTCAGTTATTCGGTTAGTCTACTTAGCCAATTCTTGCAGAAACTCAAGATATACATCTAGATTGTGTTAAGAGAGTACTCAAGTAAGTCTGTGGAACAATGGATTATGGCATTATATATAAGTCAGATATGATCATTCAGCTCGAAGGGTACACAGATGTAGATTGGGTCGGCTATAAGGCCGATAGACGATCAACGTCCAGATTCGTCTTCTCACTCGGCAGCGGAGCCATCTCATGGAGCAATAAAAAGCAGTTGATAGTCGCAATGTCAAGCATGAAGGCCGAATATAAGGGGGCGGTCGTTGCCACATGCGAAGCCGTTTGGCTGAAGTGTATGCTGAAGGATCTGGGCGCTCCCATCAAGTATCTGATTCTCTTGTACTGTGACAACATGAGCAATATTCATCTGGCTCTAAACCCGAAGTTCCACGTGCGGACTAAGCACATTGAAGTCCACTATCACTTCATCCGAGAGCACGTTAGGCCGAAAATGTCGACCTACAACACATCAACATGAACCTTCATGTTACCGACATCTTCACCAAGGCCTTAGGAGTCGATAAGCTCGAGCAATTTACATTGGACCTTGGTCTCACGATATTTGAATTGTTGAGCTTGAGGGGGAGTACCGAATAGAAGTCGTTGTTGCCATATAATAGTTGATTAGTCGATCGAAGCTGACGTCGAAGTATGCTGATGACAGTCGAGCAAAACAAGGAGCATGAAGGAATCGA
This sequence comes from Azolla caroliniana, assembly GCF_043228905.1. Taxonomy (NCBI): domain Eukaryota; kingdom Viridiplantae; phylum Streptophyta; class Polypodiopsida; order Salviniales; family Salviniaceae; genus Azolla; species Azolla caroliniana. Next base: position 18,006,343 of record NW_028230452.1, read on the forward strand.
GCAGTTGAAAATGTCCTGACTGATCATCCGAACACAAAGCTGAAAGTCGAATCCAGCCGAAGAACCGAATCGAAGTAATTCGAAAGTCGAAGTCGATTTAGCCGAATCAAAGTATTTTTGAAGACTGAACCGAACCAAATTTTCAGCGTCTTGAAGTTGTGTTCAAAGGGGTGTGTTGAGAATCGAACATAACTTTCTCAAATGACTTTCACACTAGCCAATGGACATACTAGGCTAGTTTTGTAAATAGTAGAACGAGCAATTGCCTTAGACTAATTGGTCTTTAAACCAACCTTTTGTAACTTAGTTATTGTTGGATGTAATCATATTTTTCATTGAGCTTCTTGTTCTTAGCTCTCTCTCTCTCTCTCTCTCTCTCTCTCTCTCTAGGATGTCGGATGTGAATGCATATGAGGCACATTGAGTTGGGAAACATGGTGTTACTCGCTTCAGAGAAAGGTCCATTGTATGCACAATGACGGATGATACAAAGTGGTGGATCATACTCAAAAATAGTTGGGTATACCTCAAAGGTACGCAATGCTTTGTGAGTGAAGATCGTACTATCTCACAACAAAATGCCCATCGTAAAGCATATGAAGAAAGATTGAAAATTAAGGTTAAGGATGTGCTTAAAGATGGAAATGTAGGCAAATAGGGACACGTGACCTATGAGACTAAACCAGTCTTTTACGATTATGTTTTTGGAATTGCAATGGATACCCATGGAATGCGGGATTCGGCATAGAGGAGTTCATCGATGACTCGGATATCACACTTCTTGTTGAAACATGGGAGCATGATACTCAAACGATTCAAGGTTTAGGAAACTATAATGTACACTCTTTGATATGGGAGAAAAATCCAAGACAAAGAAGAGGACAAGGAGGGGTGGCATGTTTGATTAAGAAGGAAATAGAGAAATATGTGTCAATCGTAAAAAATGATGAACATAAATGCTACATATGGCTCAAAATAGAAACACCTAATGATTTTCCCACTTTTGTCGTTGGATGTTACATTCCTCATCAAGATTCTAACTTCTATGCTTGTTTGGATAAAGATCAACCTTTTGCAAATCTAGAAGATGATATTGCTTATTTCAAATCCAAAGGGGAAGTTATTGTCTTTGGTGACATGAATGCTCGTACAAGAAGTTTCCAACTTGGTTCACAAGAATCTTTCATGTCACATATCTCAAGGATGCAAGAGGATATGCAAATGTATAGTCGATCTTCTAGTGATGAAAAAGATCCGGACCAATTTGAGAAACTACTCCTACAAATGTGCAATAGTACCGGATTGCTTATTGCAAATGGTGTTTCCTTATGGCCCAATACTAACGGCTTTACATGTAGAAAACACAATGGAAATAGTGTGATTGACTATGTGCTACTTTCCGAAGGTATTTTAGATCGTATACATAAATTCTCATTGGGGGAATGGACACCAGAATCCGATCATAGGAATTTATGTATTGATCTCAAATGTATGCATAGGTTTGATTGCGAGAAGGTCATTGAAGATAGTAAACAAATGCACTTGAGCATGAATCTTAAGCGAGCGCCCATGTATTCCAAGATGGTTGAGGATATGTTACAAATGACAAAGACACAACATGGTGCCACACTAGAATGCAAATGGGGAGCTTTTAAGAATGTCATTCTCTCTTGTACAAACAAATGTTTTTTGACCAACCGCACATCATGGAAATGCACCAAGAAACGTAAGAAAAAATGGTTTGATAAAGAATGTCATGAAGCTCGAAAGTGCCTTATGGTTTTGGATGTAGTTAAGGATAAGGAAAATTACCAAAAGCATTTGCATGACTATAAAAAGCTTATTCAAAGAAAGAGAAGAATATGGGAAGTTACTCAACAACTTCTCCAAACACAAGAGAAAGCACATGCATGTGCTAAATTTTGGGGAAATCTAAAGGGGAAACATGTTGAGAGTTATGGTGACTTAACTCTTCATGACTTGTCGATGCATTGTACGAATTTATATGAGTTATCTCTTGCCGGAAAGATGATGTGTTATGGTTCTCTTTCACATATGTCTCCCTTCTTTACAATTGAAGATATATGCACAGGACTTAAGAAATTGGCCTCTCGAAAGGCAAGCGATCTTCAAGGTATAAAAGCTGAAATGCTCAAAAGGACGGGAAAGGAAGCACATATATGGATATGCGATATGTTTAATGATGCATTGTAACTTGGTATGCCATATGATTGGACTACAAATTGGATCAAACCTTTACATAAAGGCGGAGATGTAATAATGTAAACAACTATCAAACCATCATGGTTGGCTCATTAATGGCAAAACTATTTGGATGTATAATGGAATCCAAGGTAAGTGTATGGGCAGAAAAAAATGGTAAGAGAGCTTATGGACAAGCTGGTTTTCGAAAACAGCATACCACCATTGATCATCTTGTCACTCTTCGAGTATTAATGGAGGAAAGTCGGCTTAGAGATAAAGGTTTATATTGTTGCTTTGTAGACTTCAAGAAACCTTTTGATATAGTACCTCGTGAGCATCTTTGGAGGTGGATTGAAGAACTTGAGGTGTCAAGTGAATATATGCTTGCAATTTCCCGAATATATGAGAAGGTTATATGTTGTGTGTGTATGAGAGATAGACTTTCAGATTTTTTCAATAACACTATTGGTGTTAAACAAGGATGCCCACTCTCACCAACATTATTTGGTCTATGCATTGATGAATTAGAAAAAATGGTTACCAAGTTTGTAAAGGAAGAATGTGTTGAAGAAGTTGCCATTGGGAATGTTGTGATTATGCTTTTGTTATATGCAGATGATGTAGTGTTTTTTGCAAATACTTCAGGAGATGCACAAAAGCTTATGAAGGCATTGGAAAATTTTTGCATGCATACTAGATTAAGTGTCAATAGCTCTAAACCAAAGATTACGCTTGTGAAGAGTCAAAAAAGAGATAAACCATGCTTTACGTACAACAATGAGCCACTTGAATGTGTGGAAAGCTTCAAATATCTTGGCCTTGAACTTCCTTCAAATCATAAATGGAATGAATGTGCTACACGCTGCTTAGAGGCAGGTAAGCGAGCATATTATGCATTTGAGAACACATGCAATCTTGGAGATATTAAGTGTTGGGTCCTCAAGAAATATCTTTTCAACACTTTGGTGACCCCAGTTCCTCTCTATGGGGTGGAAGTATGGGGCGGTAGCATCCCTAAGTCTACGTGGAAAGAGTTTGAAAATGTCCAAAAACATTTTCTTACAAAGTTTCTACAAGTTAAGAAACAAATGCCCTACACCCTCCTCCTCCTTGAGACGAGATCACTTCCCATTGAGATCATGGCCATGGAAAGGGTTGTTGAATACATGCTTAAGGTTCAAAAAAGCCCCTCACATCGACTTCCTAAAATTGCATGGGAAGCAAGAAAAAAGATCCAAAAGACGCATAAAAGCAAAATTTTGTGTTCCGGTTGGATGCAAGATTTAGAAAAATGGTTTGGTAGATGGGATGCAAGACACTTGCTTCATGATGCGTCACTAGATTCCTTTGTAAATGAGGCCTTTTTGCAACGCCAATGTATCATGGCATGGGACAAATGTGGTGGCTCACGCTTCACACATTATACTACAAATGTTGCACCTAACTACAAAACCATATTCTTCGCAGAACGAGGAAGTCGTATACATCGATACATGTTAGAGCCCATCCCGATATCTGCCATTCGAACCATTGCTTCCATGCAACTTAGCTCGCACACATTGAGATGTGAGACGGAGCGTTGGGGCACAAGTGATGAGAGTGGCCGACTATGCAATCTTTGCCCTAAACAAGTTCGAGAGTCTAAGTATCACACTTTGATACAATGCTCTACCTTTGATCATATTCGACCATGCTTTCCACATCTCTTCGATCGAGCCCAATCCTTGCACAAATTTCTCTCACAACCACGATGTGCACTCTCGATTGCAACATTCATTAGTAAAGTTCTTGAACATCGAGAGTCTCTACTCATCTTCACACGTATCACGTGAAATGTAATATTTTTGGTCTCATAGGTCATATTTGACCTCTGAAGACGATAATATAACCTATCTATCTCTACACGTTGTCGTGGAGAAATCCTAGGTACAAGTCGCCTGAGGCAAAATCCTAGGTAGTATGCGTTCAGTAGAGAGGAAATCGAAGCATATCCCTATCCGAAAGGATAGGGAATAAACATGATGTAACGACCTCCCTCCTTGGGTTATAAAAGAGAGGGAGAAGTGAGGGAAATACATCGCGTTTTTGGGGGAGCGAGGAGGAAGTGCTGTCGGACCGAGACCGAGCTCTCTCCTCCATCGTTCGACTTTCTCTGCAGGATTTCGGACTGTGTTGCCTCTGCTTCGTGGATAGCCCGTGTGCTTTCGGTAAAGCTCCACAGTGCAGTCAGGGTTGCGTGCGTGCGAGAGCATCGTATGTGTGTGTGTGTGTATTCGCCTGAGTTGGGTCCGTTGCCGGCTTGCCGGTTGTAATCGTTATTGGTTTTGTAATTAAGACTCTGTGCTCTCTCTCTTTCTCCCTCTGTGTTTCTGCAAGCTAGGTTTTCTCTCTCTCTTCTTTCTCACGCTCCTTGGTTCAAGGCCCCCGCGGTCCCGCCTCTTTCCACATGCGAAGAGCGTAACAACTCGACATATTTGGTGAACCCGACGTGAAAAGGCGGCAAGCCCATTTGATTGCATAAAATATGACACGTTCCTCATTCCTGAACTACGTGATCTTAGATTTCTACACATGTCGATGTTAAATGATGGATTGGATTCTTCCCCAAAGAGATGTTATCCTAACTATCACAATATAAGGTCATAGCGAAATTTGGGACGATCTATCGAAACATGCCAACTAGTCAATTAACCATAACGCTTCCTTAGTTGCGTCCAATGTTGCTACAATGGTGCAAGTCCTTGCACAATCCTAATGTAAGATCTCCATGAGATTGCTCCACGGTCTACAAATTGGAGGAAATAACATAGGTTGATTTTCAATTGTCATAAATCTATATAACTGACTAAACTAGTTGTTTTAAGTTGAGGGTTTGTTTGCCCAAATTGATTCTTAAGTCTTGTGCGGAAATCAAATATGTAAATACATGCTTTCCAATGTGGTCAGTTGGGATTGTTTATTAATTTGCTTATTGTCATTGCACACACTAAATCATGTTGAGTTGCGACCATCATAGAGCCAACAGTTGGTGTGCATGGTATTGACATTTGACCCCCTCTGGATGAGATGTTGGACAAACTTTCTTATATACACATGTTAACATGATGATTACACTCCTAAATGTGCATATACCTTGAGAATCAATTTGTGCGCAATAGATTATGATTATATGTGTAGAGTAGTTTTCTAATGACACAGTAACCTTCTTAATATTAGTTTTGAGCTTGGATATACAAGGTCTAATTTTGATAAGTATGGATTGAATCAAAGCTCACAACAATATCAGTGATATTATTTAGGAAGTTAGGTTTTGTAATCAAGTAAAGTTATACAAGTTTCAAAAGTATACTTCTCGCAGGGTTTAGCCATACAATGGCAAACACTCGCAAGGGGGCAACAATGTCTGAGACTACGATCGTTAAGGATACGAGATAACTAAAGATTCTTGATATTAATGCAACAAATCCACCCAAAATGGAGACAATGCTTATGAATCATTTGATTTCTCTTCAAGAAACCATAAACAAGCAAAAGTGATGAGATTAGGCCACTCACGAATGAGAATGCAAAAGTACAAATTATTGTTATTGAGAATGAGAGTCTTAAGAAAACTATTGCAAAACTTGAAGATGAGATTAGATAACGTAAAGAAGTTTGACTAAAAACATATGAGTGTTTAAACAAGATTAGGTTAAATAAAGGAGGTGGGATGTGTGTGAAATGAAAAAATGTATGCTCAACAAAGTCGTGGACTAATGTATGTAGTTGGGGTTGTCAATAACTCGTCTATTAATAATTATACCCTTTATGAATCAAGAAAAGAATGTAGAAAGTATAGATTACCAAGAGTTGAAAACAAATGAACGGAGATCCAAGAACATTGACATATATGAGAATAATGAGGAGAGTATGAAAACACCATCCCTCAGATAGATCATCAATGAATTCTTTAGTATGCACCATGGTATGTTAGACATGGTTACACTTTTTAAAAATAAATTTATTTCCTTTTGTTTCATGATCTTTTGATTAATTAGAGTTAAACAAAACATGTCTAGATTCCATATGATGAGCATACAATTTTGAAAACCTCATTACTCATCAAAGGCCATTATTTGCTTCCATCTATCATTTATCAATGCATGGGACATAACCATTCATTGATCCTATTTTCTACATTTTAAAATGCAAAGATGTTGTCGATTATAGGTCCCAACTCCCATCCATATTTATTGATGCAAGAAGTGATGGTAGCCAGTCTTTTAATTCGAAGACGTGTATGATACATTAGTCTTAAAAGAATTTAATCGTCAATCAATACTAGCATTTAATCAGTAAAATTTTGACCTGGTAAATGATTAATATTATACATAAACTTCAATAGATCTATAACTTTGACTTATATACATTTTAGAGCCTTGAAGATTTTTATGGTTGGGTTGGCCTCATGAAATATAATACAATTTTGCTTATCTATGCTTTACTTTGACTTTCTCTTGCTCTTTTTACTTGATACACGATCACCTAAGATTTGTACTTTGACTTTCTTCCACCCTTTTTACTTTATACACGATCACCTAAGATTTTATTATGGTTGCATAGTCATTAACTTCGATAAACTTGAGAGATCAACTTTTCTCCTCTTCTATGTTCATCTTTATTTCCTATGTTGTGCATAAGATTGCTCATGATGAGACGCGTAGTTGTATCCAAATCCATGTTTGTGACTCATATGATACACTTGCAGAAATTCTAGCCTTACATTTCTTATCACTTTAGAGCATCAAAGACGTTTCACAAAACAGAAAAATAACAATGGATGCAAGAGTGGAGTTGTTGACCCATATCCATATTAAATATAAATAAAGCTAAAAATAGTCCCAAAAGATATGGACTCATTACAGGTAATCGACTTCAGACTCATTGATTATTACTAAATTGAACCTATCTGGCCATAGGAGTGAGTACCATGTGATTGCATCCGCATTCCTAATGTAAGAGTAGATGTCATGATACACATCATGACCCCTGGAAACAAATAAAAATGGGCAAAGTGGGCCCATGTTCAATAAAGTCATAACGTCTACGCCATTTTGGTGACACATAGAGGATTGGGGGGGGGGGGGGGGGGCGAAGGTTGTGCTACATACAGCCTATTCATGCACAAAAAGTAAAACAGTCTCATGAATCAAGCTCCAATAAACACACAAACAAACAAATAACTGATCGATCATCTGTCACATCCATCCTCCTTCATGTTTGGTGAAAGAAAAAAGCATGCATAAAATATGGATGGATGTGTCTGTTGACAAAATGTACACATAACAATCATACTTCAAAGACGTATGGGAGCAGAAGAAATCCGACGTGATGTGATACACGTGTATATGTGTGTAATATTATATATTAGTGCCCGTCCGCCCGCCCAACCAATGGACCGAAAATATGGAGACAAGGTCATGTGGTCGAGTCGACTAATGTTAGGAAGGGGTTAGAAACTACTACTAAATAGTACTAACTACTACTACTACTACTCTCTTTTTTCCAAAAAGCTGCTACTACTACTACTACTACTACTACTAGCTACTAGCTACTACTAAACAAATTGCATTGATTCAAGAGAGGGGTCCACATTGTGAGTAAACAAAAAAAAACAGAGAGGAACTTAGACAAAGACTCTACATTGCAAGAATCTCTTCCTTGCTAGCAGACTCACCTCCTTTTCTTCCTTAAACCACATCCCAATATCCATCCATCTGTTGTGTGTGTGTGTGTGTGTGTGTGTTTGTTTATGGTTGTATTTTTGTTTCCCAGATTTGTTTCCTTTGATTTGCAATACAATCCATGTCTTCAAGAAGGAAACCAGTGTTGTTCCTCCCCTGCCTCAGAGCCAAGCTGGTGGCAAACCTCAAATTTTTCAATAACCATAGCTTGTATGAATCTGACTTCAACAACATCAACAATAATAACAACAACATGAGAAGCTTGAGTAGATCAACAATCTATAGAAAGGTGAGAAATTTTGGTAGCTCCAATTCATATACCAAATTGCGAAATCGAAATCGAAATCGAGGCGATGATGATGATGATGATGATGAAGAAGAAGAAGAGAGTAAGGAGCAAAGATTTGATGGTACCAAATCAAGCAATATAAAAAAGAATGGATCGACAAACATAGCGCCATCGTCATCATCAAGGATGAGTAATGCTATAATGAGAAGGGTCAGGAAGAGGAGGAGATTCCGCGGAATCTCATATTATGCCAAGCTCAAGTGGATTTCCCCCATATGGATTCTACAAAGGCTGAAGTCTATCTATGGAAGCTTCTTCTTTGTTGATGGAGCCTCCTCTGCTTCTACTCCCATGCTTATGATGGGTTTACATTTATCAATTCCTCAACATTTCCCTACATCCTCCTTACATGCCATACTGTAGGCATTTCACTAGCAAAATCCTCACCGCCAAGGTCTTCTTTTTTTTATGTACATGTATTCTGCCTTTCTTATTCTAATCTTTTTAACTCTTATTGGTATTGGTGAGCTAAGATAGCCATTATAATCCATAACTCTTATTGCTCTTCCCTAGAGTAGAGCTCGCGGTAAATCGGAGCATAGTATTGAAATCTCACAGATGTATAATGGCAAGAGCATCGCTTCGAAAGCACGCATATGCAGATGTAAATTGGTAATTGAATCAAAATAGGTCAGGAGTATCTTGAATCCTCATAATTCAGTTGTCGGTAGCAATTTCTTATATTCAATTTAAATCGGTGCTTCATTTTCTTGCCCATATATATAGATCAGTGTTTTCGAACAGTTTTTAACATTGTTTACGGCAATAACGCTCATCTATTAATTTCAATCGTTGGCCTTGCCATACACATCACAACTGCAATTGTGCACATAATCACATTGAAGATTATGGCACAGATGGTGATTGAAAAAAGCTGATCATGTTACCACAAGAATGCTGCATCCAAGGGTCATCAAACAAATCATACAATAGCACCTTGGATATCAATCAAATCATTATAAAATATGCTCTTTATCATCTGTAAAATTAAATAGTCCACGTTTTGCAACATTTGAAGGTTACTACAAGAACTCATTCAAAAACTGCAAAATTTTAAATGGAAAAAATAATATTCCATACACAAAAAACTGTGATTTATATGACTGAACACATTTCAAAAGACTCTGGGTAAACATACTATGGTAAACGAGAAATAGAAAGAGAGGGAGAAAGGGAGAGAGAGAAAGAGAGGGAGAAAGAATGTTTTTATGATAATGTGTGTTTGTCTCTCTCTCTACAACCAACCAACCGACCACAGAGAGAGAATGTGGTGGTTATAGGTGCACCCTATTTTTGGGGTGCACCTTTTCATATCATAAGGTTACGTTTTGTATTTACTTTCTTATTTACTTATTTACACTAATTAGTTTATTACAACACCCCCCCATAAACTAATTAGTTGTGAACCGTTGTAATCCTAAATTTTCACAACAAGTTTCAAATTTGTCCGGAGGGAGAGCCTTTGTTAGAAAATCAGCCCACATATGATTTGTTGATGTAAACTCTAATGTAAGCTTGTTTTCTTCGGCTAACTCTCGTATAAAGTGATATTTTAAATCCACATGTTTTGTTTTCTCTGAGTGCTTTGGATTCTTCGTTAAGTAGATGCATGATATATTGTCGCAGAAGATTTTCAATTGGAGTGGTCCACATAGTTGGAGTTCTTTTATCACTGTTTGCAACCATAATCCTTCTTTAGCAGCCAATGCCACTGCTACGAACTCAGCTTCAGCAGATGAGAGTGTCACAGATTCTTGTTTTTTCGATTGCCACGTCACTGCTGCTCCTGCCATTATAAAAGAAAAACCAGCAGTAGATCTACGAGAATCAATGTCCCCCCCCCAATCCGAATCAGACCAACCAACAAGTGATTTGATTGGTCTTTCGGATTGGGATCGTTTATATGTTAATCCATAGTTAGATGTGTGTTTTAAATATCGCATAACTCGTTGAAGTGATTTCCAATGCATAAGACCAGGGTTATGCATAAAGCGTGAAAGATAGTTAATTGCAAAACAAAGGTCAGGACGAGTCCCTGTGACTAAATATCGAAGTTTTCCTATTAATTGTTTAAAAGGAAATTGTTGCATAAAATTAATATCTCTTTTTGTGGTTGGACTATCAGATATGCTTAAGTTACATGTTAATGATAAGGGAGTAGTGCAAGGTTTAATGTTTAGCATTCCGAAGGATTTCAAAATTTCATTAATGAATTTATTTTGATGAATGATCAAGGTGCCCATACTACGATTACGCGTAACTTGCATGCCTAGGAAATAAGATAGGGGACCTAAATCTGTTATTGAAAATGCTTTGGAAAGCTCTAGCTTTGCTTGAGTAATTTCAGATGGTGTTCCGACTATAGGAATGTCATCAACATATAATGCTACCACTAACAACCGATTAGATGAATGATTATGTCTAATGTATATATTTGGTTCTGATAACAATCTAGAATAGCCATGTGAGAGCATAAAATTGTTAAATTTTTGAAACCATAACCTAGGAGATTGTTTGAGTCCATAAAGTGATCGATGTAATCGACACACATAGTTTGGTTGAGATTGTGACTCAAACCCAGGAGGTTGGGACATGTAGATTTCCTCAGGTAAATCACCATGTAGAAATGCCGTTTGTACATCCAAATGATGTACTTCGAGATCAAGAATGGTGGCTAGAGCCATTAGGAGCCGAAAAGATGCCATACGGAGGACGGGTGAAAAAGTCTCAGAATAGTCAAGTCCTTCAACTTGAGAAAAACCACGAGCTACAAGTCGAGCTTTGTAACGTGCAACAGTACCATCAGGGTTTAGTTTTTTCTTCAACACCCATTTGCATGAAATAGGTGAGCGTCCCATTGGGAGTGGTACTAGAGTCCATGTTTTATTGGCCTCAAGAGATTCAAGTTCTTTTGCCATGGCGGCTTGCCATTCTACACGATCTGGACTTTGCAATGCCTCATTGATAGTTAAGGGATCATCAGAGACGTCTGATGTGGTTGTCGGGGAACCAAGAGCCGAAAAAGCAAACTCAGGTTCAAATCGATGGTCCGCAACAAGGGCATCAATTTTTTGTGTGTGATCATAAAGATCTTGAATAGTACGAACTTTCTTTGGAGTCGATGTAGGGCTAAGTGAACTAGGTGATTTCGCATTGTCACAACAATTTTTATCTTCTACATGTTGACTATTAGTGGGATATGAGGTATTTCTACATCCTATTTTAATTACTTTTGCATCATTGTGACCATTGGTTTTCCCCTTACCATTAAGGCGTGAGGATCTTCGTAGTGGGATCAAGAGATTTTGAATAGGATGGGAACCTGAATAATCAATGTGAGTTAATTGTGTTCTATCTAAAGGCTTTTCCTTATGAGTGCTAAATTGTTTATTAAGCCTTTGTTTAGTTTGCGTAGAGTTAGTGTTTAAAATTGGAGTATGTACATCAGTTTGTTGTGATTGTTTGGTTATTAGGGGCAATAAGTTGGAGTCATTGGTTGAAACTGGGACTTCTAGGCGAACCTCTAGAGATGAATGCATTAGTGGAGGAGGGTTAATTGGCATATGGTCAAGTGTGACTTGTTGAATTTCCGAGGACATTTGTGGAGCCCGCCAAGAATTAGTAGGTGATGATATTATTTCTTTATTAGATTCAATGTTAGACATGGTAGTCTCATCTTGTATCTTTTCATGGCCATGATGTGGGTGAGGATTAGATATTAGCTTATCTTCATCAAATATCACTCGTCGACTAAATATAAATCTTTTGGATTTTGGGTCATATAATCGATAACCCTTATAGCCATGAGGTTCGCCATACCCAACAAATATTGTGCGAACTGCGTGATTATCTAATTTTGATCGAGTTTCTAAGGGTACGAGTGCATATGATGGACATCCAAAGATTCTTAGATTTTCATAATTTGGATTTTTTCCAAACCACAAGGAAAATGGAGTTGTCCTAATTGATCGACTATATGTTCTATTGAATATATAACAAGCGGTTGAAACGGCCTCTTCCCAATATGTTCGGGGAAGGTTTGCAATGGCGAGCATGCTACAAGTGGCGTCCATATACAACCGGTTTCGCCGTTCAGCCCTTGAATTGTGTTGGGGTGTATATGGGATGGTAAACCGTTGTTGAATCCCATGGTTTTGGCAATAAGTTTGGAAGTTTTGGGACTTGAATTCTCCACCATTGTCTGATTGTAGTACTTTAAGGGGTAAATCTTGTTGATTTGTTACAAGTTTGTGGTAGGCTTTAAATTTCTCAAGGACTTGATCACTACATTTTGTCTTGAGAAACGTGACCATCGTGAACCGAGTAAAGTCATCGATAAATGTTAGGAAATATACATTTCCAGATAGGGATGGGGTAGACAAAGGACCACATATATCCGTATGTACTAGTTGGAGGGGTTTGGTGGTCGTTGTAGGATGGGATGGAAATGGCGAGTTAGAAAGTTTTCCAAATATACACCCTTCGCAAAGGGATAATTTCGATTTACGAGGAAGAGTAAAGCCAATTGCTATATGTTGTCGGGCCATGTGAACCATTGTTTGATGGTTTAAGTGACCTAATCGATAGTGCCATAATAAGGTCATATAGTTTGATGTGTTTGAATCATCTATGTGGTGTGCTTCTTCAGCAGGTACCACAGAGCGGCCTAGAAGGTAAAGACATCCTTGTCTTGGACAATTGACGACATAGCCTCGTCCAGAGGGTGTCTTATGACGAATGATACAATATTTGTGATAAAACTCGACGGATGTATTATCATTCGTGAGTTTATTGACAGATATCAAGTTTTTGGCTATGTTAGGTATATAGTAAACTTCATTGATTTCAATGAAGTTCCCATCAGAAAGTTCAAGATGAGCAGTCCCATGTCCAAGGGCATATTCAACCCCATTGTTCCCAAATCTAACCGGGAAAGGATGTTCTAAGGCCTTATAGTCTTTGAGCCATTCAACTCTTGAGGTGAGATGACATGTGGCACCTGTATCAAGAATCCACGTTGAAGTGGGAGAATTGTTAAATGAAGTGAGGGCCATGAAGGCAATGAAAGAATCTTCATTATCTTCATCGGAATTTTGGTCATTATCACATATGTGATTATTTGGATCGTAGTCATCATGAGATGCATTATAAGATTGGTCTTCTTTATATGTTCTTTTCCCGTTGTTAGAATTCCTATAACAATCTTTCGTTTCATGTCCGCTCCTTTGACAATTTTTACAAAAGGATCTAAGGAACCTAGATTTGTTATGATTCCTTGAATCGTTAAATTTAGAGGTTCGTGAATAAAATTTGGAGTTATTAGGTTGGTATGTTGATTTAGGTTTATTGTAAGGTTTTTTATTGTAATTTGGATGTTTGATATAAAGTGCGGTGTGAGATGAGGAGGGTTGATTTATTGCCCTACGAAGTATGTTTTCTTGTGAGATTGATGCAACTAATGTTGGGACACTAATGTTGGCGGATGTGGATTTTGTACTTATAAATGGTTGCCATGATGGGGGTAGGGCGGCTAACAAGAGGGCAGATTGAACGGAACTTGGCAAACTAAGTCCTGAAAGGATTACATCATCAAGTCGAAGTCTCCAATTTTTAACGAATGTATCAACATCATCATTTTCATTCATATTCATATTTATTAATGTTTTTAAATTTGCAACTTGGGACGTAACGTCCGTATGGAGGTAATCAGCCTCTAATCTATCCCATATTTGTTTGGAGGTAGTCAAGGTTCTCACACTTTGCTTAAGTGTGTCCTCCATATGAAGGAGAAGTTCTAAGCGAGCGTTTAAATCACGCCGCTTCCATGTTTGCACACCAAGTGCATTTGTGGGGTCGGGGCACACGTCGGTTCCATCGACGATTTTTAACAAGTCATGTTGTTCTAATATAATTTCCATGGTCATACGCCATGGTTGATAATTTTTATCATTCAATTTTTCAATATGATAAGTGCGAGACGATACCTGGGCGGCATTTGCCGCCACATTTGCTATCACTCCACCGTTTGACATGGTCGAAAGTCGTTTCTTTAATTCGCACGTTCGTTATTAACACCGCGACACAAATCTTGGTGGGGTTGGACTCCTTCACCGCTCTGATACCATATGGTAAACGAGAAATAGAAAGAGAGGGAGAAAGGGAGAGAGAGAAAGAGAGGGAGAAAGAATGTTTTTATGATAATGTGTGTTTGTCTCTCTCTCTACAACCAACCAACCGACCACAGAGAGAGAATGTGGTGGTTATAGGTGCACCCTATTTTTGGGGTGCACCTTTTCATATCATAAGGTTACGTTTTGTATTTACTTTCTTATTTACTTATTTACACTAATTAGTTTATTACAACACATACTGCTCGTGTCCAGTAGTTCAATTTCAGATGAAAAACAAGTGTAACAAAATGCCAAATAATAAGTATCTCTAAAGCACATTACTCTTTGGCTTAATGCTCCTAACGACAATGAAAGGTTGATGCAATAAATTATGAATGTTACATGATATCATTTGCTATAGAAAGGATACAGCAAGGATGTAACATTATAGCACCATTAGAAAGGGCAAATGTAGTCAACATAGTTAACTTCAAAACCACAGAAGCTCTAGACCTTTGACTCTCCATGTGTGCTTGTTCCGGAATATGCTTCCATTCTACAAATTTACTTCGTTCCAAAAGCTCCAGCTCTTGAAAATACTTCCTCATGGAACCTTATATGTAGTCTGCAAAAGGAATATTCTTATTAACTCCATTCCCCAGCTTTTTTATTCTACAATATCCTCATCCATGATCTTGCTGGTTACATTGCTTTCTTCTCACTATTTCTTACTTGTTTAAATAAAATCTGATGTGCACTAATAGAAACTGAAAAAGGTATAAAAAACCATTATCGTTGCTAATATCGTCTCAGACTGAGATTTCTTGCTTTCCTTCTAAACCAGCTTGTCGGATAGAGCTTTCTTCAAATTGTTGGCCTATTGATACAACAAAGTAGTTTTCAGCAAACACAAAGTCTTAACTAACAAAAAGATATAAAAAAGGGAGATAGAGATATACTCGGTTATCTAATTCAATGATGACATGATGGCATTCATCATGGTCTGCTTTGCATTCCTCTTCTCTTCTTTTCAAGGCTTCAAGATCTTACGATGCAACATAACAATATTGCATCTGTTTTTTAGCATGTTTTGTATGTTCTCGCTTACCCGCCTCTAAGCGGCGTGTAGCACATTCATTCCATCTATGATTTGATGGAACTTCAAGGCCAAGATATTTGAAGCTTTCCACACATTCAAGTGGCTCATTGTTGTACATAATGCATGGTTTATCTCTTTTTTTGCTCTTCACAAGCATAATCTTTGTTTTAGAGCTATTGACACTTCATTTAGTATGCATGCAAAAAATTTCCAATGCTTTTATAAGCTTTTGTGCATCTCCTAAATTATTTGCGAAAAGCACTACATCCACATATAGCAAAAGCATAATCACAACATTCCCAATGACAACTTCTTCAACACATTCTTCCTTTGCAAACTTGGTAACCATTACTTCCTAAACCCTAAACCCAATGAGAGAGAGAGAGATTACAATGCCTTCTCAATATTTATAACAATTATAACTCTTCTTCGTTTTAATATTACTCATTCACATAGCCATTCAAAAACACTAAGGAGTGTCTCTACGAGAAGCATGTTACTCAAAAAAGGGGTGAAAAAATGTAAGAAATGGTCATCAAGGATACAATCCCGCGATGAAGTATGGCAAAACAAATAATTTGCTTGTGTACATAGAAAACCGAGAAGAAATATTATAAATGATGTTTCTTCTCTCTTCTTCTATAGGAAAAAATGAATGAAGTATATACTTGCCTATTCCAAAACCTTTTATGGATGTATATCCACATTCCACTAAATGACAACAAACATTCTATTGCCAGTCGAATGTTTCTTAGTAACATGTGTACATTGATGTGTAATTGTGGCTCCTGATTCATCTTAGGAGTTAAATCATCAATATGGATGGCATAAAGGCTTTTCAACCAACATAAAAAAAAATTACAATCTGAACAACAAACTACAACAGATCAAAATGATTAACTTTCTCGATCTTGTAACAAAGTATTCGTTATCGGTATCATGGGGTCTCCTAAAGACATTGTCCATGATTGTGTTCGCTGTTTAATCTTAGCAGTCGGTCATTGAACTGGATGGTGTAAAAATGCCATTTGAAGTTAGTTTTGATTTCTTTAGGCTGACATTTCTCTTGATATCTAATAATTTGTCGTACAATACCCATGGAAAGCTAAGAAAGAGAGTTTCTTCTTCACCATTTCTACACAACCCATGACATTTCAGGAAATCTGGATGATACATCACATGATACCATGATGAAGCTATAGCATACTTTGCATTTGTTGTTGGAAATCGAGCTTCTTTGACCATATTATTGTACCAATTTTTTGCTTCTAATTGAATGGCAATCATTGCTTCACGAACTTTGTCTTCAACCTTTCGAGGATCACTATTCATTTTTGAATAGTTGCCAATAACAGGATACAACTCGGAGAAAAACCCGGAAACCATCTGAGCTTCAGTTTGAACTCCATACAAATCCATCAAAGACATGAGTTTGGTGTTGTAAAGCTTCTTATAATCAAAGGGATAACGTCAAGTAATGCTCAAAACCTTCTTGCATCAAATCCTGGTCATATGACCTCAATACATCATTTATACTGATCTTTGAAGTATTTCCAAGAACAGTCAGTTTTGCTGCTCTGTAAAGCTTCCAAGAATCCCAGGATATAATCGTGGATGCAAGTATTTTGGCAATATTGCTGCAACACCAGTCTTCGGGAAATCGACGGAAATCGATGAAAGTAAAGCAAGTTCTTTGCATTGCCAAGCTCTAGCCTTTTCAGGCTCCTTATCAGCAAAAACCACATGTGCATTCGCTATCGTTCCGAGGTTATCATTTTGCATGTAGTCAACAAAGTATGTTTGGATTTCCTGCAAAACATCCAGAAGCAATGCAAGGTGAAACAATACTTTAAGCTTTCCCTATTGATTACATAGTAAAATCGACTCTTCGAACACAAATAGATATCACTCATGTAATATGAAATATTACACTAACTATTTAATCAAACTTGCTTTGATGAAATAAAAATCTAATAAAGCAGGAAGCAAGAAATTGGGCTTGCCAAAGGGAAGGATAGAAATTTCCCATCAAGATCCGTCTGACAAGAATAAGACAAACATAGAGAGAGACTCGGGTTTTCCAAGCTATCTATCTATGCAAATATCCCAGGACTGACATGAGTTTTTCACCACATACCTCAAGTGTAGGAGAATGATCCAATAAAATAGGATTGGGTGGATGATAATCCATGGGAGCCTCTGTAACTGCTGGGATCAACCTCTTGTCCCATGTGACAAAGTAAAGGTCACCGTCCAGATCACTACCAGAACATTCATTGGGGTGTGGCCTGCACAGAGAAATCCAAAAGTGAGCTTAAAATCTCAACAAAACATGATTCCTTTGCCAGCATATTCACAAACACTTGCCCTTGGTTTCTTTAACGTCAAACAAATGAAGTGTTTCCCTTGTAGGTATTACCCACCCCTACCCTAACAAACTTCTTAGATGCTGAAAGACAAATGTTTAAATGTGGAATACACACCACCAGTTACCATTCTGGGGGAAAACAATACAATCAACCATATGTTGAAGGTTTGGTGAATCTACAGCAACCAAAACACAAACATCTCCCGGATGGAGACACAGATTCTTTGCAACAATTATGTTTCCCTGGATAACTGAAAGGCTGCCATCAGATGCAGATACTTGAATAAATACTTCTCCATAAGCTAAATCTGCAGTCTCATCCAAACAGCCCATCAGTACTCTCCCCTTGGGGATCAAAATTCTTGATCTCTTACAAATCTGATAAACCTGAGCTGCTTTGAAGGCTTGCAACATGCTTGAAAGGAAAGGCTCGCGATTGCGAGCATATCCAGCCACCAACATCTCCACCACAACCTTATGACATTCCCCCGCATAAGAAGCCTGAATAGCCTCAACAGCTGAAAACCTTTCATTCAGCAATCCATTCAATAATGTAATTCTTTCCTCTTGTATTGTTTCAAAAACCTGGTCCTCTATGCCAAGTGTAGACAAGAGGGTTATTATTTGGCGATTTAAGTAGCATGGAAGAAAACGACTCCATTCGAGTATATCAAGTGACACTAAATCCGAAGAGAATTTCTTCATGCTTCTCCTCAAAGACAGCTTGCAAGTAGAGGTTGGATGAATTGCTACAACACCTTTGTAACCTGCATATCGAATTTGGAAAGCTGATGGCGCTTTTCCAGTGACCGAGTATCCACACTTTGATGCTACTTCGATAGCAAATGTTGGAGATATCCACCCTATGCCATCTGAAAATCAATACTTCACAACTCCAACCTCTCTTTCAATATCTGGAATCTCTTCAATTTCATATGCATACGTATCCGAACCTTTCTTTGATGCACTGAAGCACTGGCCTATCCTAGCAGCACAATTTGCAACATTTTTTATGGTTGTAAAGTCACCCATCCATGCACGGATCTTATCAGCTGTGGTGGTTTGGTTCGATGCAAACATCCAAACGGAATGTTCTCTGAGCTGGCTGGCAGAGAAAGCTAGGAATTCGAATTTTCTCCCACCCAGTTCAATCCCCTCCTTTAAAATCCTATAGAATAGATTTCTGTGTGTTCTGATTTTATGATTGTTTTTGAGGATTCATCTGCGACTAGCAATGCTTTTGAGTGAAGTAAATCCATATCTTCATCTGTGAAATGAACCCGAAGGAAATTCTCCACATTTTGCGCATTATTCCGCATGACACGGTTTGACATCTCTACCTCTGGTCCCAATAAATAAATTTTTGTAGGTGTTATAGTAAGATGGTGCATTAGCATCAAACCTTCAGCTACACTGTTTGTAAAGATATTTTCTGAAAACTGATCTTGTTGTAGCAACTTGATTTCACGTTGAAACCATCCCACAAAATCGTAACAACGCTCTTTTGTAACTAAAAGCTTCTCAAGTGCCATTTGTGTATTTCGAAGTGGTGTCATTGAAGGATGAAACATTTTGAGATCAACATGGTCAAGAATTGGACCACTGAGAATACCACATTGCACAACCTTATAGATTTTGAAAATAACATTAAATGGAAGCTCATTCAAATTAGTGCGGCTAAGGACAGGTACACGCCCTTGTGCCGTCGAGTATATAGTATGAAATTGTAAAGAAATATTATCTATCACCTGGAAAGCTTGGATGACTGCTAGATGCTTGGTAAATTCAAAATAACCATGTTTATCTGCTGCTGAGATCTCTATATAATAAGCAGATGACTTCTCAATACTTTCATTTTCCGTGAAGTCTGTACATCGACACCAAGTATACCGATGATCTTCCTGATTCTCTCGAAAGAAAGAATATCGATCAAACTGTTTCTCCCTCTTTCTTTTGTTGCTACCGAATTTCTGCTTGATCTTTGGAGCATGTTTCATCTGTAACAAATTATTTAGAAGTAACAAATTATCAGCAATAATCCTCCATGACTTGAGGCAAGTAAATACAATTTATTTCTTACCTTTAATGAACCAAAATTCATATCAAATTAAAGATTTTTAATTGATGCAAAGATATGGAAAATATCATTTTTCATTTATAAATCAAATACATTCTGCATAAGGAACACGTTTGTTACATACATGTGGAAACAATCTTTACTTAAACTGAAATATGAATCTCAGAAAATGTATCAAATTGAAATATGTACATAAATTCAATCTCTGAAAAAAAGGTTGTATGAGTAATATTGACTTCTTGCTTAATCTCTCTTGACAAACACAAACAGTAGTATTAATTGCCCTCTTTTAAATAGGAAACTAAGGTAAACACTAAAAATATCACAAGTTCCTAGTGTTTCTTTGACAAACCCATAAATCTTGACTCAAATCATAAAGACCAATTGAGCTACATCATTGGTGCTTAAAGTAGTGTAAGAGGAATCCTCAAAACATGTCGAAATATCCGTAGTGATCGAGATTTGAAAATGAATCTGGAATTAAAGATATAAACCCACAGAATACAATGGAGAATATACATATATGAAAGCTGCCTTTATTAACCTACGATTCCATTCATATTTTTTTACAATAAAATATATTGTAATGAGTTAACTAATTAGGTGCTAAGTTCTAGTTATTGAACCACTTAATTGGCTCTTAAGTCCCCTGTATATTCACATGCAACTTAACTATTTTACAACAGCCATTGTGTGTCAAGTAAAATTAAGAAGAAATAAAACGCAAAATGTGTCACAATTTCTTATTATAAAAGAATTCATGCAATAAATGTTTCATATTACTTCTTACCGAGGGTCACTTTGCGTTTTTCTTATAAGAAGGGGAAATTAAAGAAAATTAAAAAACACGCACAATTGTAACCATTACTTATTGTGTCCAATAGCAATGGTTTCATCTCAAACCCAACCAAACTGTTAAACCGTGGTTTAACGGTTTCTTGGTTTCAAAAAAATTTAATGGTTTGATTTGTTTTGGATTTTTAATAAACGGTTTGGTTTGGTTCTAAAACTCGGGTTTATTGGTTTATAGCTTTAAAGGTTTTGTTGGTTTTTGGTTAACTTTTTTTTTACCTTAATATTTTATTAATTTAATGGTTTTTTATTTATTTAATTGATTTAACTTAAATGCTTACTTAATTGAATGGTTTAATTAAAGTTCCTTTTATTGATGTAATAAATTTAACTTAAATGCTTATTTAATTTAATGTATTTTTGTTTATTTAGATTTTTAATTAGTTTGACTTAAATGGTTAGGTTTAAATCTTTTATTAAATGGTTCAATTTGGTTTCAACTTTTTAAAATGGTTTGGTTTACTTTTTCTTAAACAATTTGGTTTAAATGGCTTGAGAGTTTATAAATGGTTTGGTTTGGTTTTTGTTTATATAAATGGTTCAGTTCGGTCAAACCGTGCCCATTGCTAGTGTCCAGATTCATAAAAATTGGAAGATGTTAGCGTCATCATCTTTATCAAGTCACACAAGTACTCTACCCATATAGTACGATGAATGAGTTCTCTTACACCAAAATTTCATTTTTATCATCTTCTAACAATGTGAAATACAGAAAAGAGAGAGAGAGAGAGAGAGAGAGAGAGAGAGAGAGAGAGAGAGAGATGTGACTTTGTAGAGTTCTCTCTCTTCCTGGTTCAGATTTCGTGACTTCTCTAGCACTGTCAATTGCCACAAAAGAAGTCCTTTTAACTTTAGAACATATTTTCTCACCCCCACTTGCGAATAAAAAATGAAGGCATTCCGTATATTCCAATTGAACCATAGCCCCCAATACCTCAAGAACTCAAAAATAATTTGAGAATGAGGCATTGGTTCATTGTTCTCCATATGTGCAAAACCCAATTGAAGGAAGATAGACGTACTCCGGTTAGAGACATCCACACTAAACTAATACACCTCCAAACCATCATATTCGCCATTTGAATTGGTGTGTAGGGTGGCATTGAGTTTGGTGTCGTAGTTTTCGTTAGATCCCTAGATAGAAGGGGTTCTATAGTTTGTTGTAAGTTAGTCATGGTGGTATTTTTTCTTTCGTAATGAAAGCCATTATTTACGAAAAGAGAGAGAGAGAGAGAGAGAGAGAGAGAGAGAGAGAGAGATTATACATGCAGCAATACAAAATTGTCCTTCAAGTTCTTCTCTTGATCAGTGCCAGAAATGTCCAAGCTTTTAAGCTTCCAAGTTAGTTTATATTTTGCACCACTATCAAGGATATCCACTATAAGAGCTAATTTTTCTTTTTTGCAATCTGGCTCTAGAGTAACCTCCCTCTTTGAAGACCATAACACAAACACTATGGTAGGGTTTGTAAGACATCCAACATACAAAGACTTGCATTGAATGCTTATTTGTGGTCGGGCTTACAATTTCTTTGGCCTCAAATTCAACCTCTAGCATGCTTCCTTCAAATTTAAGCCGGCATTTTTTTGCTAGTTCTACAGCTTTCTTTGCATCTCCTTCTGTCTCAAAATGAACAAATCCATAACCTTTGGACTTCCAATTCATCTTTTCTGTGTGAATTTTGCATGCGAAAATTGTATTGTTGCCTATGGAAGCATTCAAGAACTCTACGAGATCCTCTGCCATGGCTGTATACAGTATTTTCGAGATGCGTACAGTGCAGGTACTTGTTGAGGGTAAAAATAAAGAAAAGGTTCATTTCTATCTCTCTCGAAGATCTCAAACATTTCTATCTCTCTCGAAAAGGTGCATTATGGATTTATTTTGTACAAGATTTAAACTATAGAAAACAGTTTATCAATAACATTTGCTAGATAATAAGCACCTAGCAGGAGCACATTATATAAACCAGTAAAGAGAATAACTTATCCCTTTTTTTATCAACCATTGATCCATTCCAGGAGACCATGCGATATTTATTATCAGTAATTTGAATGGTCTTATTAATGTAGGAAAACCCATTATTCCTAACAGAAACTATAAAAAGCATAATTATTGGGCATTAAATAGTACATATAAAGCCTGAGTTCATTGTTGGTTGGGGAAAATAGACAACAGATAGGAGAAAAGTAGGAGATTTCGAAAAAAGATTGGAGATTAAATACAATATCTTATCATTGCATCCAAATATTAAAGATGTGGCCCATTGAATTTCACGCACACAATATTCCAGCAACACTAAGCCAAGTTAAATACATTAATTTATCAATATTACAAGAAACATAAAACAAAATTAATCACAATGTTTTATCGCTTATGAAACCTTATTATGTTTTAAGAGGGATTAGAAACACTTACCCACCACATACATGATTGCCATTTGAACATTCCATCGCAAGTGTCACTAGCCCTATAAGCTGTGATAATTATCACTTAAAGCCAAACAGGACAACCCATTCGAAAAATATTTAGCGACTCTATACAGAAAACTCTGAACCATCTTTAAAAACCATATTAGAGACATTATCAATGATTAGTTTTTTATGCACACATTAAAATATGCAATGGCCTTCTTCTTCTTCTTCTTCTTCTTCTTCTTCTTCTTCTTCTTCTTCTTAACAATGTGATAGAGTGATGATAAAAAGAAAAGATAAAGAAGATATATAAATCTAAAACTACAAAGATCTATTGATCATGAAAGAAGGAAGAGAGAAAGAAGATACAACTACAAATATCTATTGATAAGAATTCAAACAACACTACATGAATTTGAAAGAAATCACCACAAGAAAGAGACTCCTCTCAACCACGCTTTTTTTAGAACTTTTCATTCTTTATACTTAGCTATGAGACAACGATCTTCTAATCGTCATATCTCCCTCATCCGAGCTCCAAATATAGAGATTTAAAAAGCTACGGATAGCTCTCTTTACAAGCTTTCCAACCTATATTTGAACATAATATTTGGCTTCTAAACGAATGAGTTATGGGTGTTCGTTTCAAACTATGTTTTGGTACCCCACTTTTTTTTTCTTTTACTTTTCTCCATGTGTCTTGCTTTTAGTTTGACTTATCCTTAAGACCTTGGTTTGTGTCCTTGACCTCCGGATGTGAATGCTCCAAACCATATATTCTTGTAGTGTTCAATACTTTGAATTCTAAAAACACTTTCACATTTAGCCCTCCCCCTTGCTTCTTGGTGAACCATTTATGGTGAACCCTAAGCTACTAATAAAACCAAAGATTCTCCTTCGCCTTATTCATGGCTATAGACAAAGAAGGAGAGAATAAATAAAACAAATTATGTGAGTAAAACCCCCACTAGTCGATAGGAAAAACCTCACTCCTAGACACACACCCACACACACATTGACAATTGCCATCGCCATCTTTCTCCTTGTCAACACAAAGAAAGAGGTTACCACAAATACTATGTCTTTGTCAACTCTCCAAACACGAGTAGGGTCATGCGATACATAGCTCTTGAGAGAAGTAAACATGTCAACATATGAATAAACCTTTTGAGCGAGCAAACCTTTTGCACAAACACCTTCAAAGCTTTGAGACTCGTCGGAGTAGTCACCTTTTGAATTACTTTGATCTTTGATTCCACGTGAATTCCTTCTTGGCACATGACATTCTCCATACTACCTTGTTTTGTATGTTTGACCATTTCATCTATAATCGCATCTCGAAAAGGAAGCAAAAATAGATCTCATTTGGTTGAATCATTCAAGGGTTGGAAATTGATGTCTTTCTCCTTTGGAACCACAACAATAGGTGAGACAAACTTCAAATCCTCCAACTTGATGTGGTGCTTGATGCCTTCTACTCTTATCTGTGAATAGTCATTTATGAATAACTTTGGAAACTTAAAAAGAAGAGAAATAAACCTTAGATTCTCTTCTCCTTGGACATCGTTTGAAATCATCTTCTTTTTCCCCTTTAGTGTGATAATACTTTTCTCTTCAATGACTTCTTCTTCTTCCTTAGACACCATGTGGAACGATTTGTTTTCCATATCCCACGAAGATTCATCAATTGTTATGCTTTCCTCTTCTTGCTTGCCATTGTCGATAGATGATTCCTTCTCCTTTATACATTTGATTAGTTGTGGTGGATCCTTTGATGGTGATAAGTTCATGATACTCCAATCATGCATTACAAGTAATTTTCTTGGCTCTTGACCAAATTGTTGCAAGGCAATCAAGGATGCAACCTAGGACCAAATTTTTGCAAGGCACCAAGGTATTCATGATGAAAGAACCTAATGCGCTCTATGCATGACATCTCATGTCTATAGTCATTATCATTATTGTGGTCCCAGGCTAACAACTTGGCTTCTTCATGTGTAAGTCCAGTGTACACTTTACATTCTGCATATTTGAAGAACGGGGTAAGAGGATACTCCTTCACAAGTTAACATCGGGCTTCAACAGAGTGGGATCCTCCAATCACATAGTATGCGTAACCATCAACCGAATTGTACTTGAAGTCTACTGCAATTGGGCACTGATCTGGGTCTACCATTACTGAGAATGGCACTACAGTAGCATGTGGATTTATCTTCATTTTGCTTTTCAAGTTCTACACATGCATTGAATGCAGCTCTCTTATCTCTAGAGCCCATCTTCCTGTTTCCGAATCAATTGGTGGTTGATGAATAGAACAAATCGGTAAGTGAAATAGTTGTCCCTTATGGACAAGCTTAGTGTTTACCATATTTTCTCGAATCCAATTTTGCTCTGAGGTGAGGATTCTCGATGCAATCTGGCCACATGGAGGAATTACTTCGAGTTGTGTTTCTTCCTCCTCATCTTCGACTGACAAGATCCGTCTGACAAGAATAAGACAAACATAGAGAGAGACCTATGATGTCCCTAGTAAGCTCCACTCAATCACATAAGACTGCCAATATTTTGATTGATGGAAGCTGGATCATGGGTCTCAGAAATGTTATGCAAAATGTTAACTATGAATAAACATTTCCGATATGCCAAAGGAGGCATATGCATGAATGCAATACAACCCAATGATGATCTATTCTCATAGGTTACATGTCCCGTGATAAAGCAAAAATACATGAAGCTTGATAACATTGTTAAGCGAGGATAATGAAGCTCTAGTATATATACGATAGCAATGGTGGGAGAAATGGCCAGCAAGGACATAGATGAGATATACCATGATGCCATATGGCCAAACTGCCAACAAGGTTATGCGAGAATCAAAATAGGTGTAAATTGGTGATTGAATCAAAATAGGTCAGGAATATGTTGAATCCTCATAATTCAATACGCAATTTCTTATATTCAAGTTAAATGGGTGCTTTATTTTCTTGCCCATATAAGTAGATCAGTGTTCTCAAACAGTTTTTAACATTATTTATGCCAATGACTGATCTATTAATGTCAAAGTTGGCCTTGCCATACATATCACGACTGCAATTCTGCACATAATCACTGAACATTATGGCACAGATGGTGATTGAAAGCTGATCATATTCTCACAAGAATGCTGCATGCTAGGCTCATCAAACAAATCATACAATAGAACCTTGGATATCAATCAAATCATTATAACAGATGAGCTTCTCATCTGTTAAATTAAATAGTACACGTTTTGCAACATTTGAATGATAGAAGAACTCTTTCAAAAACCTCAAAATTTTAAATGGAAATAAAAAACTGTGATTTATATGACTGAAGACATTTGAAAAGACTCTGAGTAAACATACTGGTGGTGTCCAGTAGTTCAATTTCAGAAGTAAAACAAGTGTTATAAAATGCCAAATAATATATATCTCTAAAGCACATTACTCTTTGGCCTAATGCTTTCCAACAACAACAAAAGCTTGACTCGATCAATTATGAATGTTACATGGTTTCATTTGCTATGGAAAGGATACAATAAGGATGTACAATATAGCACCATTAGAAAGGGCAAACGTAGTCAACACAGTTGACTTGGAAACCACACAAGTTCTAGACCTTCAACTCTCCATGTGTGCCTGTTCCGAAATAAGCTTCTTCCATTCTACACATTTACGTTGTTCCAAAAGCTCCAGCTCTTGAAAATACTTCCTCATGGAACCTTATAGTCTGCAAAAGGAAAATTCTTATTAACTCCTTTCCCCAGCCTTTTTACTCTACAATATCCTCATCCATGATCTTGCTGGTTACATTGCTTTCTTCTCACTATTTCTTACCTGTTTAAATAAAATCTGATGTGCATTAATAGAAACAGAAAAAGGTATCAAAAACCATTACCGCTGCTAATATCTTCTCAGCAGACGCTTGAAGCTGAGATTTCTTGTTTTCCTTGTAAACCAGCTTGTCAGACAGAGCCTTTTTCAAATTGTTGGTCTGTTGATATGACAAAGTAGTTTTCAGCAAACACAAGTCTCAACTAACAAAAAGATATAAAAAAAGGAGATAGAGATATACTCGGTTATCTAATTCAATGATGACATGATGGCGTTCATCGTGGTCTACTTTACATTCCTCTTCTCTTCTTTTCATGGCTTCAAGATCCTGCGATGCAGCATTACTATGTTGCATCTGTTTTTCAGCATGTTCTTCCAGTCTCTTCGCTATAAAAAAGAGAAATTTTGACACCATAAACTTAAAGCATTTTAATATTGGAAATTTGGAAACATTTGTTCGTCTCATTGGCCATTATAGTCTTTTAGAGACGTTAATATATCTTTCTTGGCAACAAACATATAGCCTTCAAGAATTGACCCATTTACCACTCCATTTCAGTTCATCTCTCTGCGCATCAAGAGACCACTCTTCTTTTTCCATGGCCTTGAGCTTTGACTTGCGTTCCTTTAGAACCTTTTCTGTGTTGCGGTCATTTACCTGTCATTCAATGGTATTATCCTGTTAATGCAGCATTCTCTATACAGTTCGTGATTCCAATTCATTCCTAATCACATACCTGCTCTTCTAGTGACTGCAGCGCTTCTTGGAGTTTGAGTATCTTCTTTTCTGTCTGTTGAATTGAAAAAAAAGTCAGAATAGCTGCTCTTGCCATATTTAAGCAACCCTCTTTCAAAATCTAAAGCAATTAGACATCATCTAAGCAAACTCGTAACCTAGTGGAAAGAGGGAGAGAGAGATAATGAACCTACCTTTGTAATGACCTCTGTTTTCGCTTTCCATCTCTCGAGATTTTCATAAGCCTTCTTCATTAAATCTTCTTCTTCAGATAATGCAACTTTCTTCTCTTCAAGTGTTTTCTACAAACAACGAAAGGCATTAATAATAACAGACATCTTCTTCAGCAAATGCCAATGCTGACAGCTCTGATGCTATTTCACCTGTAATTCCTGTGGATTTTCCACTATTTGTGACCGAATATTAGAACCTTCTTGCTGTTTTTGCATGATTTCAAAATCCACACTCGATATCTGTATCAGAGGGAGATTTTTCCTGATTCTTGATAAACATGGTAAAATGCTGATATTATCACCTGTAGATACCAAGAAAACAAACCTTGTCTACAATGCTAATATCTTCCTGTTTCAAATTATTGATGTCAGATTGCAATACACGTTGCTGCTTATTCAGGGTCTGGATCAGATTGTTCAGCTCTTTTATTTCCAGCTCTAATGCCTCCATTTGTGGGCGTGCTGCCATCCCTTCTTTTTCAATTTGAGCAATATCATTTTCTATCTAATAGTTACAACCAACCAAGAAAATCCAAGACCTTTTAATGAAATAGCCACCCACATCTTCATCAGATATGCCTTCCTTTCCAAGAATATGTAATGCACATAATTCAATCAAATCTTAACTCCTAAATATAACATGTATGACCAGAAAAACACATATTCATTGAGGTAGACATGAGCACCATAAAACAGTCTCCTACTTTAGACAGTAGGAAGCTTAATTCATAGGCTTAATTGTCAAATAATGAAATTTGTGAGGGAAAGAAACAATTGCACACTAGAAAATCCTTCCCAACCACCCATCCCAGCATGTATCCATTGTCAGATTACAATCTAAGCTTTCATGGAGGATATCTAGCGTACACAATCCTCAGGCATCTAGTATCACACTCAGATGATACAATAAAGCGTCCAATTTCACAATGGGCTAGGCCCCGTCTCATAGACCGCAATAGGTCTCCTGTGGACATTAAAAAGATATCTATATATCTTAATAATTCAGCTTCACATAAATTTCCAAGAAACAGTTTCTTCCTGAAACCAATATGCTTACTAGAATCCAATCATCATCCTTCATGATATTTTGACTAACTGCATAGTATTAGATTAGCCAAGACTACAAACAAGAAATTCATTCTAGAGCTTGCAGTTTCAAAGAAACTTCATAGAACAAGAGAACTAAAGGTTATATGGATGAACAGATAACATGACACTATCAGACACAGGAAAAATAGCAGAGAGTTTCATCTGATTACCACCCTGAATGATCATTGGTTATGGATAATATTGTCTCACAGTGCAAATAACTCAATACATGATCAGCACTATAGTTTTTCATCACTTCCTTTGCATATGACTGGTGCTATATGGTACTGCATACTGTGACAAAAATATTTCAGCAACGTACCCCTACAGTTTTTTTCCTTCTTCTTTCTATTCATTAAAAGCTTATTATGAATACACAAAAGACAAATCTCAGATCATTCTGGTTACATTTTCTTATGCATTGTACGTAAGTGTTGTAAAGGTTTAAATATATATATATATAGGTATTCCAAACATATCATTGTTTGGTGACCTTGGCTTTCTCCTGACTAACTTGCTCCAGTTTAGTCAATTCCTCATTCCGTACTGCAGTGAGCTCGGCGATAAAAGCGGCCTTCATATTGCTGGAAACATGGTGATCTTAATGTGAGCTTTTCAAAGAAACTAAAGGGGTGCATCCTTTGGAAGGATGGTCAAAAAGTGTATCTATAGAGGCACTTAAAAAGGGAAGTGAAAATTTTTCATAAATACACTTACCTGAATATGATGTAGTTGATAGCTGCCGATAAGAACCGAATTGTCCGTTGTGACTCGGGGCGGGAAATGTCATTTATAACAGAAAAATCATCTGCACCTGCAGCCATCATGAACTTATTCAAGCGAGAAAAGAATTGCATAGCTGTATAAGATTCGGTGTGCATCTCTGGATAATCTCCTAGTGCTTGGATAGCCTCGAATCCCGGTTGTGTCGATTCTTCTCTAAAAGATAAACATTTTCTAGTTCATTAAATGTACCATTGGAACTATATGCATAAATCAATCAGAATGTCATCTAGAAGAAAATATTAAGCATAGAAAGCGAACAAAATGGAAATTCTCGTTCATAAAAATAAGAAACGAATATACTATTGTTTTATACTGACAAACAGAAACTGGACACATTCCAATTCATGTGAAAGTAACAAGCATTTCCCTCCTTCATATCTCCGCTTAAGAGTTACTTTACTACTTAGAACTTACTTCAAAATGGTCAAGGTTTGTAAAACTTCTTTCAGAGCAAAACCATTTTGGTCAAGATTATGATATGATTTTCCATCAAAAACATAACCATATATAAAAGGGAAAAACTCTGAAAGACCTCTGAGGTTTTCTTTTATTTCCCCAAAAGCCCCAATGTATTTGATATTTCTCAAAATGTACCTAAGTATTTGTTATTTCTCCAAATGCTCCCGAACAAGCTCTGAAATAAAGGAAAAGGAGATCACTTTGACCATCTAATTGCTCAATAGCAAATTAATTGAGGAGAAAAGGGGATCCTTTTTCACAACCTACTCACTCAAATAGCACATATAATTGACCTGGAGAGGGTCAACAAAAGTGCATTTGGGGAAAGAACAAAACTTAGGGCATTTGGAGAAATGATTTGAAAATCAGAGAGGAGTCCATATCACAGTCTATAAACACAGGTTAGGTCAACAAGTGCTGTGTTCAATAGTGAAACGAGTGTTACTAGAATTCAACTCAGAGGGTTCCAGTATTCTAGGTTTTGGATTCACATATCTCTTTATCCTATGCATACATCCATGTACATTGCAGAAAAAACTCCCCTTGACCCTAAATCTTACTTAACATCATTTACAAAGATACAAATTGATTGACAAAATCAGAAAGGCAGACTCCATTTCTCTGAAAAATTGTACGCTTCTTCACATCATCTAAGCACCTCCAGCCGTCCTGACTGTATTACGCAAGAAATTCAAGTCTGCACACTTTAATCTAATTCAGTTGACGTGATAACACTACCTTCCATCAAATGGCATGTTAAAGAGATTTTGACAGGTTTCTTGAATCTTATAATGAAGAACAAACAATCCCTAAATTGTTCAATTGCAGGATTAGGGGGCATGATATCTTAATAATCACAATCACAAGTATTGACCAACATTTCCCTTCCCATGCTGGGTGAATAGAACGAGCACAGTGAGAAACTAAAGAACTTTGGTGTTCGCATAAGAAAGCTTTCATAGTTCAATGCCAAAGCCAAAGCTTCTCGTTGTACAATGAGAATGCAAAACTTTTCATTTTTCGCTCTCAACCATTCATGAAAGGAAAAACAGAATGCATGTACGCATAATAACAGACAAAATGGAACATGAATTACCACGAATTCACAGAAAGAATCGCAAGAGAAGAAGATGTTGAAACCTGGAATATGACGAGTATACAGGCTGAACAGAAACGAGGAATTCATAGATCGGCATGATAACATCTGGCGAAGGAGAAATCAGGTTCTCTAAAGAGAGCTTGGGAGCACCTCCCATATCTGCGATATGTTTGCATATCTCCTTCTTGTCTAGAACAGGATACGAGAAAAAGCGAGGCATGGTGGTAGAACGAAATATTCTTCTTATATTCGTCTATAAGGCCCTCTTCGCAATCTTCTGCTTCTTCTTTTATTCGTCCACAAAAATCCCTTCTTCTTCTTCTTCTTCTTCTTCTTCTTCTTCTTCTTCTTCTTTTATTCTTCTACGAAACGCTCTTCTGCTTCTGCTTCTCCTGCGCAATAGACTTTCACACTCACTAACAAGTGCGCGCAGGGATCCCGAAGCAGGTCTCTGGGGGGTGGAAGGAGACGTGCAGGGCCATGGTTAGAGGGGCGTTAGGCAGGCAGACACGCACATGGTGTTGACGAGGGTCAGGGATATGGATACGGATAGGATCAGGGTTAGGGTTAAGGCTAGGATTAGGGTTAGGGTTAGGGTTAGGGTTAGCAACAGAGGCAGGAGGGGCAGGGGCAGAGTTTCCCGCCCAATATAGTTAGGTTTAGGAATTTGTTATGTTTTTTTTTTAAAAAGGGAGGGAAGCCCCCCAATACAAAAAATGGATAACTCTATTGGCCTAGAGTTTAGATTATTCTGACCAGAGGGTTTAAGGTTTAAGGTTTAGGGTTTAGGGTTTAGGGTTACTTTATATGCATGATCGGGATATAATGCCTGTGACATTTGAGTTTGCAAAAGCACCATATAATGCATTTTGTGTTTATTGATTGAGATCTCAATAGAGGGAGCTAAACAGATGTTCGATGGCAGATCGATCAGTGGAGGCTAACTTTATTGACAAGCGAGCGCCTCACAATGGACAAGACCCGTAGACTCGACACTACGATCATGGATCTGGCTATCAATCAAGGTTTTCCCAAAATATTAGTGTAGGAATTGGATTAACCCAATCGGTAACATGAGGAGATAAAAAATTCGGCATCCAGTTATCGAATTATCAATGGTTAGTCCAGTTATGGCCAAGTTGTATAGCATTAGTGTGGAACAAAAAGATTAGCTTGTGGGTTGAACATCGTCACTGACTCACAAATGAGCACTTTGGTGAAGGATGCTTTAGACCAAAATATTCTATATGTTGATCATTTGGTTATGCTAAGAGTAATAATGGAAGAGAGTACGCTTCAAGGAAAAACACTACATTGTCATTTCATGGACTTCAAAAAACCTTTGATATTGTGCTAAGAAGATTGAAGTTTGGAAAAGAGTTATAGAGGTTAGAATATGATTAGAGCATAATGTAGTTTGTACCGTGATGGTATTGAGCAAGTTGAATGCCAATAAAATATGGATGCTCAAAGTGCCTCGTAAGCAACATAGGGGTCAAGCAAGTTATCCACACTTTCCCACGATCGGGAAAATCGTGTCAGGTTATAAGAAAGAAATATCTTCCCATAGAGGCGCTAATCATGCAAAGAGTATACAAGTATATCATAATGATAAAGAATATCCCCTATCAAAGATTGTTAGAGCATGCTTGGGAACATAGGATGCAAGATAATAAATTTTAATTAGAGTAAATTCCTCTCACCTAGCTAAGCACTAGACATATTGAAAAATGGTTAAAAAGATGAAAGTAGAAGATCTATTGGATTTCTCAAGTGATATTGTGGAGTATGTATGTATATGATCATCGAGGATAGTTGCCCAAATGCCGTAAGGATGAAGGTGGCACGATGATAAAATGTCAACTAAAAAATTGTCATTGCAAATGTTAACCCTCAACATTGGCCCCGATAGAACATAAGAATGGTAGAATGTATGTAACTCCATCTTGCTACCCCCGTGAGACCTGGCTCTCGTAAAGCTCTTACACAATTTTGAACTTCCTCACACTAGTTAGGTGTGGAAGTGACATCACGGTATCATCGCCCAAGTATGAAGGCATGCAACGAAAACCTAATGGAGGATGAATAATGTCACTTAATTCTCGCATGCTCATCATAGAGAAAGGAATTCGCCGAGAAGTATGATGACTTTGATAAATGTGGATGATAGTTTTAGTGTCATACTCAACCATGAAGGGTTAGTGCACACAAACATGTGTTATTTGGACATTGAGGGTTTTTGCTACAAAGCTTTTTGCTACAGAGCAATGACCCCCATCTTCTTCGGAGGAAGGAGTCACATACGAGACAAATATGTTTATTCGGCTCCATAGGTGAAATTTGGCCTCCTCATGGATGATAAAGAACCTATGCTAATCCAAGCAGATGGATGAATGCCAATCATTTGTGATCCCTACAGAGATCATGCGTTTTGTGCACAAACAAAAGAGTCAGCATCGGATCATTCACATACAAAAGCGTTCAATGGAGTCGGCTTCTAATCTGTCCCATACCTATCTATCTATCACCAATGCAGATATAGCATGAACCGACGCGAGCAGTCAAAAGAGCGGGCATGTGTAATCACTCGGTTCACTCAGAACAACAACACATTTGACCTCAGGGAGATGGTGGGCCAGAAGCAGAGCATGGCCTAATACCGATTCACACCGTGTGTGAAGGCGGAAACCTGTCGGGACCCGAAATGGCCGCCCTGGCCATTTCACAATGTGTTAGGTCAGGCACGAACCGGACATATTCGCCCGCCCGAACGCAACTACCCGAAAACTTTTAAACCCTTGGAACCCTAACCTCACCCTAACCCTAGAGAGAACGGAGAATCTATAAACCCTAACCCTAGACAGAGAAATAGAATCTCTGAACCCTAAACCCCCATTGATGACAGAGAAGCTGTAAACCCTAAAACCTCCCATCCATGGCAGAGAATCTCTGAGCTAGAACCGGAGCACGCCATGGCTCTGCTTCGTTGTTCTAACACTCTGCTCCGCTCCATCAGACTCGCCCCTCACTCGCAGGCCCTTCTGCCGCACCAATGCAGCCGCCATTTCTTCTCCTCTACTCCCAATCCGGACGATCACGAAGAGGGAGAACACGCTCAGAATAAGAAGAATAAGAAAGAAGCTCATGAGGTCTCCACGAACGCCAAATGTGCAGAAGATGGATCCTCTTCTACCATTAAAACCAAGAAGAAGAAGAAGGTAAAAACAGAGGTCTCCCTTGACCATACCGATGAAGAAAGTGGAATTAAAAGCAAGAGCAAGATCAAAAGCAAGAAGAAAGAAACTGATGCTGCGGCTAAAGATCCCGATTCTCTGCTTGTCAAGTCTTTGAAGAAACAAATCAATGAAGTCACGGATCTTGCAAACAAGTTCCAGGTATTTTCTTTCATCTTCTGATGCTCATTTTCTCAATGTAAGGATGTGAGATCCCTGTGAAAATACGCAGATTTATTGATGATATGCATGTACTTCTGATAATTCAACAATGTTTGATTTGTTCGAATTTGAAGACCTATTGTGCGTATATCCACTAGCAGACGTAGGTTTTGTTCATATAAGTGTGTGATCCTATAGAAAGTTGCAACCATTTGTTGTCTATATAAATTTCAACCACATCCACATGCACGAAATTTGTTTATGTAAATGATGTAAAGTCT
Source organism: Azolla caroliniana (assembly GCF_043228905.1). Lineage (NCBI taxonomy): Eukaryota > Viridiplantae > Streptophyta > Polypodiopsida > Salviniales > Salviniaceae > Azolla > Azolla caroliniana. Next base: position 18,041,469 of record NW_028230452.1, read on the forward strand.
AGACAGATTTACAGATATATAGCGGAAAAGAACCATGTACATGGTCTAACTTGCATTAGTGCATATGGATTAATGTAATGCTAAGATCTGTACACACTAGAGATTCACAGATTAAAAAAGCGTTCACAATTCTATATTTTTAAAGCAATCCATGGAGGATTAACATCAGAGAAATGTACTGATAAGCACAGTGTGTGTACCAACAACTATTGTTGGCAAATGATTTATGTTGCAGCTCGTTTTGATGCTTATGATTTTATTCATCGATTCCATTTACTTCTCTAATAGACTGAAGTTCGAGGCTCATTCAAGCTATTTGAGGTTGTCCCGAATGAAGGAAGTAGTGATCTCACGTTACGAAGGATTATTGGCAAAGAAGAAGTTATAGTGAAATGCTTATTAGATCTAGAAAATCCACATGGTGAAGACCATGGTGAAGACTCTTCCTCTGAAAATGAAAACAGCGACGATGATTTGAAGATTTCTCAATGTTTAACTCTCAATGTTCAAATCTCCAAAGATTCATCCAAAGAAGATCAACCGCGAGTCGCATTCTTGTGCTCATATGCCAAGGGAGAAACCATAGTGATTGAAGATATTGCATATCTTGGAACTTCAATCCACGACAAATTTCCCTATTCGGGTCCTTGCTTCCAGTAAGTGTTTCCTTTCTATGAAAATGATCCACCTTGTTCTTTGCATAGAATTGAAATTTTAGTGATATCGGTCTATGAACATATGTTGCCTTTTTTGATCTTTCTTTGTGCATTTTGTGTTTTGTATTGTCCAGGGACTTGAATGATAACTTGAAACAGGTTTTCCAGAGTGTGCTCAAGGCTAGAGGTATCAACTCAAGCCTAGCTGAAACTATAGTGGAACATTTAACAAATCAGTACCAAGATGAATATATTGGGTGGTTAAAGAAAGTTCGAGATTTTCTTGTTCGCTGAAAGTGCTTAAGGGTTATTAAATGTGAAAAGCTTCGGGGATCACCATTGAATCAGTGTGTGGACGAAGGCAGCCATAACATAACATCACCTCGGTTGCTTAGAATCAATGATAATGTAATACCTTTGGTTGATTTGGGGTTACAAACATACAATTTTGTAATTTTGGATTTTGTTTTGTTGATTTGCGGGCACTCATATTTTCTTGTTTTTTGGTTTGTACAAACTTGATGGTTTGTACAAACTTGACGCCGTTCTGGTGATACCATTCTTTATAATCGATGAATTTGAGAACCAAGGAAGCCCTCAGTCCGCATATCAGCAAATCAATCAAGCAGTAAGCCCATATTCACAATAATTGGATGGACTCTTTTTCAAACCTTCTGTTTTGAAACATTT